>NW_024573942.1:258337-270696 GCF_900044065.1 Fusarium mangiferae
TCCCCCCCGGGAGCCTTTGCACGTTGCCGCAGCAGACCCGGCCTACGTCAGCATCAGCACGTAAGCTTTGAAGAAAATTTTCATTCTCGATCCCAGTTGCAGCCGCCAATTGTTCGTATTGTCACACCTCAGCTTGAGCACGGGGGCCTCAATCGGATGTCAGCGGAGCGGTGAAGAAACAACAAACAGGGAACTATTACGAGGGATGAAGCTCTGTGTGACCGCGCCTGTACTATTTCTTTTAGCCTCATCGTTACGCCGTGGAGAAGAGCACAGCCTTATCAACCAACTCATTGTGTATCTCACATATTCTTACTCCTGAACCCCGTATGACATCGTACACATGCCGCAGGACTGTTGTGTACTTGACAGCAACCAGAGCTTGTCATATACTTGAATTCCCCTCTTTCCGCTTCATAGACTTCACCTCATGGCACCAAATTATCTGGTTACATGTCAGACATGCCAAGTTCGCCCAAACTTCCATGGTCAGCTACTTGCAGTGTGCACACTACATCGATGTTACTGGCTTGTAACTATTAGCTTGACGAGGCCGCGAAAGCGGTCTCGATTGAATCATCGAGGCATAACTAGTTTATTCTCCGTTGTAGCCGGTTCACGTATCAATATGTCCGAGCAGCTCAGTGCAGATGCTGTTTCAGTG
This sequence comes from Fusarium mangiferae, assembly GCF_900044065.1. NCBI lineage: Eukaryota > Fungi > Ascomycota > Sordariomycetes > Hypocreales > Nectriaceae > Fusarium > Fusarium mangiferae. Next base: position 259,002 of record NW_024573942.1, read on the forward strand.
AAATGCCCGCCACATTATTCCCCGCTGAGCGTGCTTCTTTTGCGTGGCAAATGTATCTTCAGGCTGCTGCCTCGTCTTTTTGCAACTCGTAACATAGATTTTTGCTTCAGACAGAATTTAGCTCCTCTGAGTGGGTATCAGGTTACCAAAGACAGCCTTAATCAAGTGGTCCTTGCTCTCAATGTTCTTTGGGCGGTTGTTCGTGGCTGGGAGTGTAAGGCAAAACGAAGCCGTCCAGGTGGGGCATTTTCACAGTGGAAAATGCTTTCAAGGCAGGCAGCGCTCTGCTGTCCCTGCAATCCCGTGCGCCCCTGCAGCCACTACAACTCGTTAGATCCTTCGCACTCTCGAGCCACTCTAGACACTAGACGTGGTAATGTGCTAGTTACAATAGCTTCCATACCACTGACGATCTGCTGTCCCGTCACTCCTGCTCCTGTTCCGTCTTTCACGCTGGTCCAAGGTACCTAGCTTCCATGGTCCTTGTTATTCAAGAAATACTACATAAGCGATGATTCCAGTAGTAGGTTTGCTGCAGGCTGGCGCATCCGAAGTATGAGCATCGGTACCCATCTCAAGTTAGTACAAGCAGGGACGGGATACAATGCAAACTGGCAGTTCCGCAGCCTGTCGGGCTCACAGTACCCTTGTTTATCAAAATGCCTCCAGGGATTACAAAGCCCAATTTGGCACCGTCCAGTGCAGAGCCTGACGGCGCATGTGGCGCTTCATGGGTGCATGATCGTCAATTCAAGGGCCTTGTCGGCCATGTTGCAGGCTACCAGCCCTACTTTTGCAGCCAGTTGTATTACATGCAACAAGGATCAAAACAAACGTAGACCTCGAGTAGCTTAAATAGAGCCTTATGATTGGACGCTTCCCGCCACCAGATGCTGGTAACGAGACGCAAACTACAGCCCAAATGGTGGAGACCTCCGGGGAAACGGAAAACCCTTGTCCATGCAAGATCCCAGTCACTACCTCAACTATTGGGTACTTTGCAGCCGCCTCAGGGTACCTCCTTTTGTGACGTTTCTGCAGGACGGTGATGACTTCTCTTTGCGTTTCACATGCTTCGCTCGATGATACTGATCTGTCGTATTCATGCCCAAACTAGCTTCAGTTGGGCATTTCTAAGTAGCGGTGTGCTCAATATGTAGCAATGCTACTTCCTACCTAGTAATCAGCCTAGGAGTGTCTACTACATCACCGAATATCTCGAACCCTGCCGTCTCTGCGTTGTTTCCCCTTCGAATATGAGCAAACCTATAATGTTTCATAGTCCAAAAGCTTGCTGGTTCATCAGCATTAGACGGGGTTCTTGAAAGCAGTGTCTTGGCCACTTGCCATGCATCACACAGCTGCACAATAGACTCAAATTCCAGAGTTTGTACGGCCTCGAAGATCATGATCTATCTCAAGGCGCCTGAAACTCTGTTGTTTCACAAATCCAGCTACAGCTTGATAGTTGTCACTGGTTCTGAGGCCCGCCCGCACTTCGGGCCTCAGCTGCGCCTCTAAGTTAAGGCCGCAGGATCCTGGGACATAGAAATTTCGTGCTTGTGGACTCTTTGCAAGGTAGGCCTTTGTGAATTGCGAGCTTCTTGATGCATCATAATCGGGACTTATGACACGGCCTATCCTAAAACCCCAGGAACTGCCACAGGGATATGACTCCGCGCCTATCGGATCGCTTCCGAATGGTTAGTGAACGGTAAGAGTTGAAAAGTGACTCGTCTGGACCTGGGTTGCTGCGCACAGACGCTTGTTATTGACCGATCACCTACCTGCCTTCCACTGGTAGACCCTTGACTCACACATGGAGCCGCGCCGCTGGATCTCTTCCAGTCGCCGAAGGTGTGAGCTAACTTGAGCCGTTACATTGCGCCTTGATCCCAGGAAGATCGCTGAACCCTGCTTCACGTCCCATAGCTACCACTAAGGCGTCGTGTACTTGGCAGTTGCAAACATACATCTCCCATTGTTCTGACGTATTAAAGGACCCTTCGTTCCACATGAAATAAGAAGACATATGCACTGCACCTCGGCCATAACAATTTGTTGAATCGGCTGGGTTTCTAACATGCCTCCAAACGAAAACCAGAACGAAGCAACAAGTGGTCAAGAACTTGAGAACGAGTTGGCTCAAGAAGTCAATGATTTCAAGGAAAATGGGGATAGTCTTGGATTCGCCTGTGTAAGATCTACTCTACTTGCTTTCCCATAAAATCATTCGCTAACTGGAACGAGTCCGTGCACCAGCATGTCGCTTACGCTGGATGGTTCAACCGAGGATGCCATTGTGGAGCAGAAATTACCAAGATACTTGTACAGAGGAAAAGTCGAATATGCACTAGTGGGAGAATCACTGTAACGACGTGGACCAAAAATGAACATGGCGAATGGATCATGGGAGAAGGAAACGAATGGCAAAAATACTCGAAGCGCGTGTACTTCAGATTAGCAACTTAGTGGGAAAGGTTAGTTGGTTTGAGGGCAAACCTCGATGAGTTTCACAACCCGTGGCAGATTCAGGGGAAACTGTGGTAAAACCTGTGGTAAAACCTGGTGGATCTTCTGAATGTCACTTCTATTGCTGAGAGCTTTTCACGGTACTGTATGACCCATAACACTGGAAGTTCTCTATCACGAATTTAAACAATACAGCACTCATGCGAGCCGGCATACCAAGAGTTAGTGATTAATATGAAGCTCGACTGCTTCAATGATGTAATTCTTATCTTAAACAAGCAACGACCCAGCTCTCAGCAGCCGGCTCTGTAAATCTCTTCCGTCAGCCCATTCGAAAGGTTTCCAGTCGATACTTGCAACATACCAAGCCTACATCACCTGCTGTGCAGTACATTATCCGACCCATCTATCTCTTCGAGTGGCCGAATCCTCCTGTTGGAGATAGGTAGCTATTATGCCGTGAACCGATGTTGGTACACCTATTTTTCAGCCCAGAGCCTTTGCTCGCTGCCTTGTTACGAGTGAATGATCTACGTCAACATCAGGCTACCACATCCAAGAAAGATTTCGTATTCGATCTCAATTGCATCTGCCAATTGTTAACATTGTTACACCTGGTCCCTAGTAATGGGGCCTCAGTTATAAATCAGCATGAAGCTGTGAAAGCCAGCAACAAGAACGGGAGATGAGACTCTGCTGTCCGACCTGTTTCGTGCCTTTTGGTTGCCTTGCCGTCGAACCCTTAGATGGAAATCCTATCACAAGAACGTGAGCCTGGCCCTTTCGTGATCTCCTCGCACAAATATTGAGGTACATGTACCCTTCTCGTCTCCGACCCTGCTTCACCATTTATTACTAAATATCCATCCATGACAATAGGTCATTTGTTCCTTACCACATCATGTGGGATTGACTCCTGATTGTCTATTTTGGCTCTCTCTACGACAAGTGGTACCGAACTATACTTGGGTCCTTTTCAACAATACTTGGTTATTCTTATAGCATATCAAGATACACGGGTACAGCTCTTCAGAGGAGTCGGACGACGCTCGTCGGCTTCATGCCCAACCTACCACCACCAACAACGACCAGAAGAAAAAGAAAAAGAAGAAGCTCCCGTCTCAAAAGAGCATTAATCGCGTCTAGAAGAAGTTCTCCCAGCGCAAGTTTCACAAGGATCTCGCCGTCCTTCCATTCGACCCCGTGCAACCTCCTGTGTCAATTGACCCGTTCATCTATTGTACAAGTGATTTCGATTTGCCACTACGTCTCGGCGGTGTCGAACATGCGGTTATTGGATCACTTTTGTAAAGTCTTGTTTAGCAGAAGCTTGTCGAAAGGCGTACCTCGTTACCCCAAACACCAAATGCAGGTGTTATATCTTCCTCTCAATAGCTCATGGGCAAAAGCCGAGTTTTTAGGCTACGTCATGTTGCTCCCATTGCCCCGCACGACCCCGCGTCTTTTGACGCGGCGTTCTGAAGCCGTGGAGGGGACGAAAAGTAACACGTACCAATTTATACATTAGGTGTAGCCTACACATTAAGAGTAACCATAACACGCGCTGGGAATGCTATGCTCCATCGCTAAGCTGAAGTGTTCGGAGTATTTCTCCACTTGTATGCTAGGTGTGAGCCGCTCACAAGGTAAGAGATGAGTTCGGCGGGATTCTCGTAGCGCTGTTCGGCTATTTCGTGGTGTGGCATCCAGAAGCTGGTACTAATCGAGTGACCAGATCATTTCTATTCATTTTTGAAAGGCACACGGTTCTTGTATTATATATGAAGCGGTAGTAATACTTATTCGTAAACGCGTTTTGATTCAGTCGCTGGCCAAATGTTATCGATATAGTCTGATCAGGTCACCTATGGTCTCGATACAGCTCAAGCCAGGGTGAACAGCAAGGCGCAATCTGAGTTCAATTCTAGACAGGTCATTGTAAATGGTGCATGACCATTACGTGCCAGACCGAGTACTGGCTTGAGGCTTGTAGCCATCTACTGGGTAAGTTGTACGCTGGCTTTGGCAATCGAATCTCGAGCCACTAAAGGGAATGTCGAAATCACGCCGTCTTCTCAACACTTTTTCTGTCGGTGTCGGTTGCTTGACAAGGCAGGGTGGAAATGGACAAATTGAACCAAACATGGATACCACAATGGAGAGCGTAGGCCCAGCCTTGTTAAGCAGCGACCTGAACACCCTGACGACCAAGTTGGGAGAACTACATCGAGAAGATCGAAGCCACTGCTCGTCAATGAGAGGATGACGCGCGCGGGCGAGATCACAGCTGTTCGCATGAAATGTTATGGTCGGGCGTTTTAAATCGAGAAGACTACCCTTGGCCGTCCCGGGAACACATTTCTGCCTACAATATCACCAACAGAAATTGCGCCTTGGTCTTCGGACCTGACGCCCATTGACCCTAGTCCTTCGCGCCGCTCCGTCTAACTGGCGTGGATGTGTCTGGTGGACTAGGCGCTGGGCCATTGCCCATTGTCGATGCCTCAACCTGTCGTCCCTCCTCGGCGGCCGCTCGTCAATCTGGCCCTTGGTAATTTGGCGTGTCCTTCTACGGAGCAATGCTGGCGACCGGTCAACAATCCTGTAGATGGTGCGTGCATAGTTTTGCGACAGGCGAGTATTCCGATAATGCCTATCGCTCGCTTATTTTCCAAGATTTGACGCAATGCCGATTCAAGTTCTGAGTCCAATCCGGTCGCAGCAGGTCGAGATCTCGTCGATGGTCAGGCGTCCGTCCTGGTGTTGCTGGGGTCTCCCCGGTAAACATTTCCTCGGCGACGTCGCTGAGGCCTTCGGAGGGGGTCGTTTGAGTGTGTTCTCGTTTGCTATCTATTAGGTGTTGAGCACATTTGTTCCGAAAGCTGACTAGGAGATTCCAATTCTCGAAAGCGGGGTGTTTGGGAGGAAAAGATTCGCAGAGCTTACTGTGAAGGTGGCCGTCTGCTCTGCTAGTCACGAAAAGTCAGGCCACGGCGTCAGCTTTTTAGGACACCACTTGCCACACGGATCTGAGCCTCTCGAAGCTAGCATTGGATCTGTTTCGGAGAAAAAGCGAGAGAAACCCACAATGTATTCGTCCACTGTCGCCAGTCGGGCTTACTGGTGCTGGGGCGCGCTGTGGTTCCATCTTGGCCAATAACGCGCCTCCTTCGCATTCTACTAAGGTTCTCGCACAGGCTCTCTCGAACAGTTCGTTTACGGCGATTCGTCCGTGATGTATGCTATTGTTGTTGTGACAAGGAGAGGTTGTACAGAGCGGATGTTGGCAAAGAAATGTACGTTTGTGCTACGAAGCTTGATCTGGCTGAAATGTGGCTCCAGGCATTCTAGAGTAACGTGGTCAAGGTTATTTGTCAGCATGCGGGGCTCCATGATAACTCGCGGCTCGCCCCTCCCCCACTCAATCTATTCCACCGATTTACTCCGTAGTGAGATCTCAGAAATCCCATGGTCAGTGGCAGCAAGAGCTTAACTCTTTTCGCATCCACTCCATGCATCCCTGAATTCGTGCATCCAATGAAGGTCGAGGTGAGACAGACATTTCGCTGCAGGCGCCTCGAAATGGCAGCATGAATGCCCGATCGATCTGATTTCTCTCTGGTCATGCCTCAAATCTTCTAGCCTACTTGAGTCTAGTTCGGGCTTTTTCCCCCTGGTGAATTCCTGGTAATTGGTATGTTTTAGAGCCATCGCGCGATGCTGTATTTTTAGTCAGAAGTGATGGGATCTTGGCGATGGAGGTTAGCGGGGAATTCGGTAAGTGAGTGAGTGAGATGGGTTTTTGAGTGTAAGACGCCGCATTTGAGTCAATGACAAATTTTGCGACGGGGGAGACACAGCATATAAAAATTTTACACGCATGAAAGACATTGAATGCACTGAATCTTACAGATCGACGAAAAATGAAATATGTTTGCATCTCTTATGTATGGTCCATGACATACTGATGAAAGTCTATAAGCAACGGGGAACTAATGGGCAGAGACCGGAGGAGGTAACGCACCCTCTACCGACTATTGATACAAAAGGGAGAGAGGTCCAACACCTGATGGACATTCGCCCAAAAGAAACTCAAGCCGATGATCACACTCATGTGGACGTTCGGGCGACGCTTTTAAAGACTGAAACATCAACGCCCATGTTAACGTCCTTCAAATCTAAAAACCCCAGGATAGTTCACGACCTAAAGAAGAAGGGCCACAAGAAGAAGGCAGAAGGACCCAAACCATACGTAGGGCTTTTTGAAGCCGACCTGAAGACTCAATGCACCCCCCCAGTGTGCGAGATCCGTGATCTACGTATAAACGGAGGAGCTGACGATGATACGTGGACTGAAGAAGTCCATTGCCTACTGTTTGGTGGTCTTGTGATGTGAAGCTACGGGGACAAATCGGGAACTGTCGTTCGGGGCTTGGGAACCGTCGAAAGATTCGAAGGTGAACCTGCCGAGAGTTTCAGGAGTCGAGACATAATTAGTTGTGTGACTATTTTGCTCCTCTGCAAAGATCTGTTTGGCAGATTTTGAGCTAGCCTAGATATCATTGCCGCCTCCTATTCCACAAGAGGACGTCATCTACTGTCATACCGCAGCTATGCCCGGCTAACAGGGCTCGGCGGACAGCCGACGCGTTCGTCGCGCAAACGCCCTACTTCGCCATTGTTATTGAAACAAGGCCAGCTGTCCACAAGTATCCCGTTTTGATCCTCATTCGCTATCTATGACCTAAATTGCTTGCTTTCTGTTAAAGAAATCCGGACTCTCCGTTCCTTGTTCCTCAGGATTCTCATCCACTTCCTGTTGCTTCCAAGAATCTATCCTTCGTGACTTCGTGCCAAGGCTCGATCGGTGCTCACGCACCATGTTGCGCGACCATGATTAATACAGTCTTCCCCTGGCCGTCGACTTTGTCTATAAGATGGCCTCCCTTGTTAACCCCCCAAGGCTCTTCGAGTACATCAAATGACATTTCTTTCTGTTCTTGTTGCCTTCAGCTGGGTTCCTATGTGGCCATGTATTCGTCCTCTGTACATGTATCGTTGCTCTTGATGGTGGCAGTAGCAGGCAACAACGAGCCCCATGTAGTGCGATGCTCCGTTGGCTCCGAGGTGCCGGATTTCCGAGTACGAAAGTCCCTGCGCGGTTTCCTCAGACGTTGCCATGTAACGAAGGGGGACCAATCCCTCGTCACCATGTTTCGGGGGCGACAGTGGACAAGTCTGTCTGATCTGTAGTGTTGTTTGGCATTGCTTGTAGCGTGCCTAATGTCTGGTGCTCCGCCGCGTGGGGGCATGATACTGTTCTGTCCGACAACTCGCCGTGACGGGACGTCGCGAGCGTTGTCGAAATGGGCCGACCGGCAAAGACCCATCCATATGTGACTGTATGTTTTGTTTGGAAGCTATTGTTGGGGGGGATCGGGCTTCGTCGTCGTACTATACGGGCTGCGTGGTTGTTCAGCTATGGTCGCCATCGTTTGCGGATACGTGGTTTTCGTGACATGTCCTCGTTATTTCGCGCTCGTTTCCCGCCCGCAATCATACCCCGACCTCTGCGGCCATCAAGACATCCGGGGGAAGATGAAATGACCCGTGAAAGCCATTACGACCAGGAGCGGGAGTGTCGTGTGCAATGGGCAGCTTTAGTTTCAAAATTCGATCTCGCTGTCTGATGATGTTTTTTCAATCTACTCCATACACATGATGTATGGTTCATACGCTCTTTTGGCACGCAGTCACGTGCAACCGCGACCCACGTTAAGGTACCTTAGCTACGTAATTACCCGTACTCATCAAAGTACCTAGTACCTAGGTGCATATAGCGACGCCCAGGGAGTTGAGGTAGGCAGATACAGACGAGGAACGTAGGGCAAAAAGGCGTGCGGCAGCCTAAAATGCAGGGTAGCACAGTTCAGGACTAATGCACGGCGGACACGCTTGTACCTTTGAACATTACAGTAATGTCCCGAGCGGAGTGGAGGTTGGAGGAGCAGCGCGTCTCAATGGTGATGACGGCCTATGTGCACTGATTCGCTTGCTGCCTACAGTACGTGCACGCGGACTGGGCTCGCAAACGGAAAGGGAGAGCGACGTGAGTAGTTGGACAGTTCCCCTTCGCCGGAGAGGGATCAATCGTGCCAAGGACACACGATGTACGTAACGAACACTTGGCTGCTCATTGGCCATGCACTGACACATTGAGATCTTTCGCGCGGAGAATTGGCCCCCATTGCCCCCCATTGGCCCCTGACGGCCCTTGCCAATGTATGTAGATTGTAGGCAACCATCAGTCAGGTTACGGTTTGGCATGGGATCCATAGCACTCCATTACAGGAAGCTCATTGGCTGCCCAGCTGCTCGTTCCGCTAACGCGATGCATTTTTAAGCTGTGTGCGAACCATTCGCGCTGTCCGCGAGGCTCCCAGAGCGTCGCGGATCAAGAAACCAGATAAGTAACGCGGGCAATCGCTTGGATCACTCGGGTGTCTGTGACGCTCACTTATTCCTTTCAATCACCTCCAACGCTATAAAATACTTGAGGTATGCCACTTGCGCGATTTCAACTCTTGAACGGCGGGCACCAAAAAATACACACTTTTTTTCTTTCATTAATTCTACGACCAGAGGCCCATCACCCGTCTTGTCTTCGAAGGCCGTGGCATGATCTCGAATTACCGTCGACCTCCATTCTACCTTCTCCATTCATTCAACCATGGCTGGGGCAGAACCAGCAGTCCGTGATGCCGATGGGCCAGCTGTTCAGAAGGGACCAACAATTGTGTCGTCCATCATGTACGAAAAGAACGAGCTCAAGAAGGAGCTCGAAGAAATGAAGCAGAAGAGCTCAGCCGACGCTTGGCTTATAGAAGAGCTCAATAAGGACATGCAGAAAATGAAAGAAAAGGCAGGGTCACGACATTATGAGCTTATCATGGCGCGAGAGGGGTTCGAAACCGCCATGCGGGATAAAGAAGAGATAATTTCTCAATTTCGTGGCATGCAAGTGCGCATAGATGAACTGAACGACGTCACCCGCAACCTCGACGTTCGCTGTTGCATTGCTGACCAGGCGATGTTCGGCTACATGCGGCACATCGGGTACCTGGAGAGAGAAAATGATATCTTGAGGGGCTCGATCGAACACAGGGCCAACGCGTCGGGAGCGATGGCCGCGGAAATGACGGATCTGAAGCTGCTTATGACCAGTTATCAGAACGAGCTGGAGACCACGAAATGTCTCAACCAGTCGCTGGATCAAAACGTCTGCCAGCTTTCGGACAAGACGCAGGACATGAGGGCCAAGCTGAAGAAGGCCAGGTCCCACGCGACGACCATGCGTATAAAAAAGAAAAGCCTCCAGAGAGCCCTCGCCGTCGCCAAGGGAAAGCTGATCAGTCTAGAGACGCAGGAGCCCTACGACAATCGCGCTCGCAAAGAGACTGAAAAGGACCTGTTCTTGGTCAAAGAGAAACTAAAGGATACCAAAAAGCAAAGAAGGCCTGGCCAAACCAAGGGTAAGGTCACGGCGCAGGATGAGGCAGTTATGGCCGCCATGGAGAAGGGCCTAGAGGACGAGATTGAGCGCCTCACAAGGTCACTCGAGGAAAAGGACAAAGAAATACAAAAGCGGGAGACCAAGATGGAAGAACTGCGAGCAAGAATCAAGAGCAACGCGGATGAGCAGGAAAGTATACAACCCGAGGAAAATGAGCATGAATCGGGTAGTCGAACCGTCGTCGCGATCGAGGACACCGAGGCCAAGGAATACTCCAAAATCGACGAATGGTATGTGGAGGTGAGCGCGCCAGACGACGAGCTGGCGAGGCTGCGAGAGGAGCTGCAAGACGCGCGGGAGGAGATAGGCCAACTGAAGAAGACAGTCTCGGGCCTAAATAAGGTCATAAATGATCAAAAAATTGAGATCCGGCGACGGCGGCAGAATGAGACGACGCTGCAGGCCGAGGCGGATCGGCAAGGAACCATAGCGGCCGAGAGCCAGGTTAAGCTGCAGAAAATGGGGTGCCAGGTGCTCGAGCTCGAGCGGATGCAGACGCGTGCCAACCTCAAGTTGATCGGGAGCGGCATCGTTGTAATAGAGGCGCTGGTCCGCGACCGGACCCTGCTGGTGTAGCACGTGCTTGAGACGGTGGCCGGCCGGCTGGACAAAATCGACAGCGCGACCTCGGCGAACTGCGCCTTGGACGAGATCGATGGCTTCCTCGAGAACGTCGCCGGCCACACGATGGGCTGCATAGAGCAGGCTAGGCAAGACGCCTCCGCCATCCAAGGCGTGGTGCGCAATATGAGGTACCTGCTACCCAGCCCGGCCGACAAGAACGACACGGGCGACGTGGCCCGCCTTTTCGGTGAGGTTCAGATGTTTACGACGGACGTCAAGGGGCTGAGGGAAGGCATCAAGCTGGAGCTGGCCGCCTCGGGCGTGGGCGCAATCGCCGGCGACGGTGGGGCCATACAAAAGAAATCGAAACAAAAGGGAGCCCCCCGAGATCGACGCTTATGGCTAGGTTTCTAGCCGGCTGTGCTCGTCTTTTCCTCAGACCTGCCCAAGCCAGAGAGAGAAAAGATGACATATGTCGTGGATATTCTGGGCCAGCTAATCGTGGCCATGGTCTGCTTCTGGATCGTCGACTGCCTGCGCGTCTCGTTCAATATCAGCGACAACTGGGCCAATTTTCAGCGCGCGTGCGTCTGCACCGCCATTTATTATTATTACTTTATTATCGCAGTGCAATCTGCCCAATCCACCAAAAGGCGCCGGCGCACTACCCGGGAGCGGGAGCACGCCGCCACCAAGACAGGACTGCTGACCCACAGATGAAAAACGGGCAAGCAATGACAGTCACGGCGCTAATGTACTGTACAAGTTAGTAGTGTGGAAGTAAGCCACAGACAGAGCGGCTGTATTTTAAAGTAGATACTGCTATTTATAATACTTTTAAAGGCTATAGTGCTCTAGGCCTAGTTAGCCTTAGCATTTAACTATAAGATAACTTTTTAATAGTATATTAATATATATATAAATTAGACTTTTTATTATAATTATTATAAACTTATTAGCTTTTAATAAAAAATTTATTATAAATATAATAAAAAAATTAATATTTTTTAATATTAAATATTAAATATTAATTTTAATTTAATAATATTTATTATTTTTAAAATATTAATTAAAAAGAAATTATTT
>NW_024573942.1:270741-300817 GCF_900044065.1 Fusarium mangiferae
ATCTCTTTACTTTTAGCCCTATAATAAATATAAAAAGCATAAACTATAAAAATAATAATATCTAATATTATTCTAATTGCTTCTCGGTTTTGCGCCGACTGGAGATACATCTAGCAACCTCAACACGATTTATACAGGATTGACCTGCAAATTCACATTCCCTAGGCACATCAAGCGATCTCGATTCACAGGTAGCTAAGCCTCTACTTTCTTATCCTATTAGTAATTTATAGCTGAGGCAAGGATAAGGCATCAAGTATTGCCCTCATCGCTGCATCTAGTATCTGCTCAATCTGACCTTTCGGAAAACAAGCCATAGGACATCCAAAACTATCACAAGTCACAGCAAATAATTTATAGGAGAACTGATTAAGAAGAGAACATTATGCTTTCGTGTCCTTTTCACTCAAGGCTTTATCAAATTATCTCGACATGTAGAGCATGAATATGACGGCTCTATGGAAATGAGGTTGAATGATATGAGGCGTTGACCTTGGCCTCGGTACTAGCATATAGGCCGGAGACAAAGAAATGGAACCCGCCAACAGGCAGAATGGCCAATGCGATTCTTTACGTTGGTCTCGTAGTTCAAGTACGTGTATACTTATCAATTCAGAAATTCTCTAATGGTTGTGTGCCACGTTGTATGACCCAAAGAAATTCCAAGGAAAACAAGAAACAAGACAGTCTATGGGGAGGAGATAGACAGTCAAATATAGTGATTCATCTTTGCTCCATCCTCCATGCCCGGAAGGCATTCGTTTCGCAAATTCCACGCCCTTTCAAATTCCTTAAGACATGGTTTTCTTCCATTGCCCTTGACCAGCGCCAGTGCTAGTTCCGCCACGCTGATCTAGTACGTCGTGCATGTGAGCCCAAACTCGCGACCCTGTGTTACTTTTGCCGCTTAGCAGCTGCTTTTCGACGTGCCGGTGGGATTTTATCGTGCCCTTTGCTAGCGACTCGATCACCTCGTCTGAGAGCTTCAACCCGGCTTTCGCGACCGTGTTGGACCGAAACACCTTCAATTCCATGCCTCTCGGTTGCTCGAACATGACTCCAAGAGTGGCATGTGACTACCGTTCGAAATGGGTCCAGACGCTATAGCAGGTGAATGACCGCCGCAGTCACATTTAAGGACTCTGCTGACACCTGCTCTGCCTCCGCCTCTTTGCTCGCACGGAAGAATACTGTCTATTACCCATCTGCGTTCTCTCTTAGTCGTCAGCACCATCTTGAGCCGCTCGCGATATTCCATTGGCTCCATCAGCTGCGTTCTTTCTGGGGTTCTGGGTAGACCAATACTGCGGCACCCGAATATCCTTGCGATTAAAGAGACTCTTGCGTGCCGGTCCTTGCTTCCTCACATTCAGCTACAACAACCGGACATGTTATTCATATGATGTTGGATAGAACTTCTGACAGCTTCTGATGTGATTCATGAGAGCCGCTGCATGGGGCACATCTTCCTAATCATTTCCACGCATCTACTAGGAAGGTAGCCTCGTACACACTTGCCGCAGCCTTGAGCTCAATCGCACTGATACATTTCAGTTCTTGATGTGTTGGCAGCTATAGCAATATTTTGCCCGGTCGCGACATTCAAGCATTGTTGTGGTACCAAAATCTCATCCAGCCATGGAAATCCTTCGCCGATGAATTTTTTTGGCTTTGGGTGCTTTCAAGTATATGACCATGGAGCCGTACAAATTGAGGTCGCTTTGCCTGCTGAGCCATGCTAATCTCGCCCACTCGTGCCATCCTCTCGGCAAAGAGGCTCGGCGACTTCTACTTGAACGTCGTTGATCTCGTTTGGTATTACATTGCGGCTGTCAATGTCCACTTCAATCGGGGAAAAGCCGCCTCTAGGACGCGTGTTTCGGTGTCCTTTGGGCCCTTAAGTACGGCTCGACGTCATCCCATAGGACTATCCAGTTCGATCCGGGTGTGACTCTCCACTGTCGCTCGTATCGTGCCGGTCAAGAGCCTGTTATCGTCATGTATTCGCGAAACAAGTATCGTGCAGTACAGAGTCAACCGTGGAGACGGGAAAAAGGGTCGAGGTCGCAGTTTCGGCAGCGACTTGAGGCATACATGTCGGCAGCACGTGAGTGTTGGGATTCGTCCGTTGCACTCATCGCGATAGTTCTGAGCTGACCATGGACCAGTTGTACTTCTTTCGGTGATCTGTTCCTCCATCTCCTCCACGGTCTCTTCCAATTTCGTAAGAGCCTCCGACAGTCCATCATTGTTTCCATTTGTCTATTCAGCGCTTCCTGCGATCCTGGAGTTTCCATTCGCGACCCCCGGGAAATCCAGTGAGTAGCATTGCCCTTCCATCGCTACTGCAGCAACTCTTGTGGGCTTCTGTCGGCTAGTCTTTTGGTTGTTCGGTCGGTACGTTTCGCGTCGTCTTCCTGGTAGTCGTTCCCATGTTTGCGTTTCTTCTAGTTGCGCGTGGCGTCTCGAGTTTGCTCATCGATCTTACCACTCGACTCGATCTTTTTGACATCGAAAAGGGGTATCATCATGCCCCACCACGATCTCCGCTCCTATTGGATCCGCCATAGTAGCAAGCTGACCAACATCGATACCTAACTATAGGTTAGGTAGGTATCAGTTGTCGTCTGTGGAGTTTTGTAAATGTATCTAATGATATGTTAATAAACAATTACAATGCCTATAAGAGGAGACTTTACAATGAGGGTACTCTGGTCGCGTAAATTCTTGAGAAACATTGAGAATTGTATTCTTGTTGGTTCCTATTTCGCAAAACAACTATGCTAGCCACATTGTTGTCACACGCGTTTCAATCATGAGGCCCCGCCAGCTCGCATTGTGCATGCATCCAACAGAGCATCAAGCCTTGTAGCCTTATAGTTACATTTCTCGCCTTATAAATCACCAGCCTTATCCAGTGTGCGGTCTCTAGTGCCAATGGTATTTCCGTTCGTATTTAGTGCACAGTTACAAGTTCAACTCTTGTTGCGGTGCGATTTAGCCCAGTGCGCAAACCTTCTGTAATTACAAGCCTCTTTCAAGAGAATGTAAAAGTGATTTCGTTTTGCGTAATTTCAATCTATAAGCAGCAGGTCCTGCGGAAAACGCATTGAGGCTCTGCGTTTCGTGACTGCCTATTAGCAAACAGGCTATCTTGCACGATGGGCATCAAATCACCATGGCCCAGCAATGAAATTGCCTTACAGCGCTGGAAATTATAAATACAGTTATGGTTTTGGACTTGTTTACTAGATCTTGAGTTCTGCTTGAAGCTACTCTAGCAACAACTCAACTTCATCGTTAACGTGTCACATCTGAACAAGATTAACAAGCAATTCTGCTTCAATACGACGGATAGCACCCGAGACTTCTTTCCTGTCTTGTGGAAACCCACGGCTATTTACTGGTTATAACGATATCGCGATGTGTACGGAAGAAATATACACTTACGTCTTCGTTGATGCACGAATGACAATACACGAGCTTACTGAATGCAACCATGACGATGCAAACCAGTCTTGCACCACATCTATGACTATTGTTTACCCTGAAGAGTGTATTTCTGAATCCACTCTGAAATAGATACTGTGGAAGATGGGTGCTATTAGCAGAGAGAGAGAGAAGTCCACCGTTCAGAGGCTCTTCATTACCTTTGGGTTGGGTTCGGGGCTAGCCGGAGTGAGCAACGCTTTTGTTCGTGCAATAGTACATTACGGAAGCTTTGGACTTGATATTGACAGGTTGGCTTCAACCCGGACATGAACCGTCCGAGAGTATGTGCATAAGAGACTCAAGTGGAATGACGATCTCACTCCTGATAGCCCACACCACGGTCACTCAAGGCAAGCTCATTCGGTTTGAAGGTCTAGGGAGATTTGAAAGCATTTTTATCGGATTGAACATTGGCCCGTACCTGAATCCATGATGCTGTGCTATTTACGGCCATTTTCTTAATTCATGGACAGCTATTCTCCTTACTATCATTTAGTACCATCAATTTCCACTGATTGTGATTTCCTGTTGTGCATTGTAACCAGAATACTACCAATAATTGACTAGGTATATATCGTGTTTCTCTATTCTGTTCAGGCCAAACTCTGGCTGGCATCGTACTCACGATGGTATGCAGTGTTGTCACTCAAAATGGGTGAATAGAAGTAGGAGCAAACTTTAGCGTATTGTCATGTATATGGGACAAGACATAGCGACTGCAGACAGTTTCTTCTTTAAAGTAGGCTGGTGGCTAGATGTGTGTTGCTTCAGAACGATGGTAAAATAGTGTGTCCTAAGGTTGAATAATGCGCTGATATCATTATTCGTTACCGTCAACAATTCTAGGAAATCTAAGGACGCCCTTACAGAGGAGTGCCAACAACTCTGCGAAGTCTAATATAAGTATTTATAATCTTTTGTCAGGGTTCCCTCAAGTGACCTTCATATAGCTTAATATCACTAACCTGAATTCATATAGCAAAGCTCTATGGTGCAAGCATTTTTAACGTTTACCCAGTCAAGATGATGCAAATGCCTGCTACTATCGTGTAAATGGACCCATAGTAACGATTATTACTACTTTCCTCGTCGTAGTGGGCAACGTGAGGAGCATTGTCACGATGCAGCCAGATGGTGCGTGAAGTCCAGTCGTTACTCCACATCCGATACGGAGGCGGCGGAGCGGCACAAGCTGGTCTTGAACCCCCACTTCCTGCTCCGGTAATAATCGGTCTTGTGGGTCAAAGTACATCAAATTGAGTCGGCGATCTCTGCAGGAGTGATGCACTCGCTTTCAACGGCCAGCAGCAGGTTTAATAATGGATAGCTTTGCCTCCTTGAGCAGAGGAAATTCATGAACGCTAGGTCCCCTAATGAGAAGTGTGTTGCGAGTGGGGTTATGTTCAACGCTGGCTGTCCATCGCTGGGACAGACGGAATGCGGGCCTGTATACCGTACCTAGTGGAGAAGCTGAAAGATTTAGGGCTCGAGTACAAAGGGAACGAGGGAAGCTTAACAGCCACTACTGCACGGTGGCGGCAACAAATCCCCATATGCAGTGGTATACTTCGCTAAGCACGCCCTCCTGCTTCACCAAAGCTAGATAATGTGGGTTTTCACATGAAAGCTCAAAACAACAAGTGGATTTGGCACTAAAACACAACGCAAGTACGCGCTTCAGGGTGAGGTGTGTTCTACGCACACAATCGTTGTCGGAGAGGCTAGAAAGGGCTTACTTGAATGCTCTGACCTGTATATGGCTAGAATGCTGGCTTTGGAGTTTACCGATTCTCTGTGTAATTAAGGATCCAGGGCAGTATAAACAATCGACAAAACAGAACCTCTTCATGATTATGAGGTCGGTGATGAAATACTAACCGCGTCTTATTGGCCTTATAGTCACAACAGCGAGGGGGTTAAAAACAAACTCGGCCTGGAGCAGGGACTGGTGTGTGCAGATGATGCTCGTCATTGGCCCATCTACGACCTTGGATAAACGGTGGCGGGCGATAACTTCGAGGCGGACAACAGATGTGCAGGCGTTCGAAAGCCTCTGGCATAATGGCATGAAGACTCAGTTAGAACCCTCATACAATAGCCAGAGAGGTCCAGAAGGTTACAGCAGCCTACGATATTAGAGATGGTAGTGTGTTTGAGAATTATTACTATGCCGTTAGTGACGCTGCCTAAAAAGTGATCGAACGAGGAATCATATGGACGCCGAAGACGCCAGACTATCGGTGAGATCTAACTACTGCTGATAAGACTAAATATGTGTTACTCTATTGAACAATAGACCTTCTGAATAATGTAAAATGGTATCGATCCCTGAATGCAAGTCGTTATTGTAGCTGACTGTTTGGCATCTTCGTGGCCTCCGCCTTATTGATGTTTTCAAGCAAGTTGTTGACCGAAAGACTACCCCGACATCTAAGGCGCACAGACTCAATTGATACTTGTTGATGTTTCTGCTTGTGTATGGTTCAATTATAGTATAGCTCGTCCTCGCTTCTGTTGGGCGTAAAGACCCTGATCTCCAAGTTGCAGCACCCGGGATATCGAAGCCTATTGGTGTATCCTTTTGATCTTTGTATTGATATCACATTTTCTGATATACCATGGTACCAGATTCCAATCCAATGAGTACTCTAGCCACTGGCCAAAGTTTTGACGACACCCGTAACAACTAGAAGCCATCTGGCGCCATTCCGTAAAACAAGGACCGCATACAAACTGACCGCAGCAGGGCGAACTCAAGGCCGCCTCTCCACCACAGAAGTGACACTGGCTCGAACAATCGTCCGAACATTTTCCCATCACGTCCTGTAACATAGATGTATCCAAAGAACGACACGCGTGCTCAAGCTTGCCCTTCAAATCGTTGGCTAAACGTAGAGGTTTTAGGATAGTGTCATCAGACTGAAGCTGGGCTCTGGGTGCAGAGCTGGTAGGAAGCAACCGTTTTCGATCTCTACCAAGTGCCTCAAGCATGGCTCTGCGAAGATCATAAGTGCCACGATTTGTAGCGAGGATGATAAACATGACCCGTGGTCCATTTACATACCTGACATACCGAACACAAAGACCCTCTTTATCGCTGCTTTCTGCGCCAAGCTGAAACAAAAAGCATGCCACAAGGTTTTTCACGTCCAACTTCAGGCAAAAGCCATAAGAGCAAGCTGTAAAACGTGCGCAGCCATCTTCTTGTAGTAGGACTTTTTCGTGGTATCCGTTATAATCGAGTATCAAAAGATCCTGGAAAGTAAGATCTGCCGGACTGAAAGGAGAATTTATATAGAGGAGGCGGCGCGGAAATGTGTACATAGGAATAGAGATTTGCTCGCAGCTGAAGCAAGTTGAACTGGTTTCGAGCTGGGGACATCCTTCATGACAAAACTGGTATTCCCATGCTTTCTTGCGCACCTTGATGAGCGCTGGGTATGGGGTGGCATGTCGTATTGGTGTCCAGTTTAGCAGAAAATTAAACCAATTCTGAGATTGGCTAGGTTGGCTCTGCATATTATTAGGTTCATTGAAAGTAAAGAAAGGGAAAAGGGAAGCTGATGAGAATGCTCCTTTTATACCTTATAATGGACATATCGACTCTAGGATGCGAGCCTGTTTGCTAACAGAGCAGCGGTGTGCAAACCAGAGACCCTTGGCCTCCAGCATACTAATGCGGCCTGTTGATGTAACCATCGCGGTGTGTGGGTCACTGGACAAAACAAAAAGCAACGAATGAAAAGATTTTCAGTCGCTTCTTGGATTTCCTTGAAAAGTGAGTTGAGGAACCGATCGACTGGTGCCGACACAGTCAACCAAAGAGAGTGCGCCGGGATTAGTTCACTACTATGCCTAATTAAAATATATACAATCGCTAAAGTGCAAGGAGAAAACACCACAGCACTTTAGTTAGTCACGGCAAAGGCTAGACAGGACGCAACGCCACAGCATGATTACATGTGCCGAGATGCGAACTAGGATCATTGGTAGGGTAATTTCAGCACCACTTCAAAGCAACCAAATTTAGCAGTTTAATGCCCAAGGGGTCGGGCCAGTTATGCGGCCATGTCGGGCCTCAACACCATGATGACATGACAAAAAGACCAAAAACAAGTAAGTGAAGTGATTTCTCTTCCAGTGAGGCCAGCAGTAATTTCTAAGATCAGTAACCCCTCAACCGTTCGTATGGCATTTTGAGAGAAGGCGGCTCGTTTGCGTTGTTCTGAACCGATGCAAGGTCTCGAAGCTCGGCGCTCTGTTCAGTCCATGCGTATTTTCTTCACAATGACTGACTCAGATCCTTTTAGTGTTGAAATAAGTAACCTAGTTGCGAACCCTCCACCCATCACTCACCGGCGAGTTCCTAGCTGCTGGCCTCAAACTAGTCGATAACCGACTGTTCCCAGCCTCAATATGCTTTTATAACCGCCATTGTCTTAACTCCATCGTGTGGGCTCGAAGTCTAGTCACCATCTGTGTACAAGGTACATTAGCATGGCCGTAAATGGTTGTTTCCTATGGCATCATTCAGATGTGCCCAAGGAAGCATGCCGTATAGCCCCCTCCACGATTTGTCAATATGCTGTCAAACCATTGGCAGGTCGCAGGCTTGATCGTCCTCTGTTGCTGATGACCAATGACCTTGTGTCGTGGTTCGTCCGGTACATCAAATTTTACATCGCCCGGCATAGCCAGCGTTAAAGTTGAGGCGACATTGCGGCACGGTACCCTGTATACGCATCTCCATGTGTAGCGGTGTACCGTACTGAGCTGAGCACGGCCCCCCCAGCCCTCATCGACTCGTCCTTCGTCAAGACCAGATAGAGCCCATGGTAGGGTAACCGCGTCTTGACCACTTATCACTTACAACACATCCATGCAAGCGAGACTAGTGTTCGAAAATTTGCGCTGCTCAAAAGGCTTCAGGACGCCAGCATACTGACACCTGCTATCCAAAAGCTGCCAGGTCAGACAAGGTTCCACTGGATCCCATCTTTACATACCGACAACACTGTGAGATTAAATGCAGCTGCAGCCTGAAAACTTTTCACTGACTATCGCACCAGTCCACGATTCTGTCCTCATCTGCGGCCTTGCAAATTGAGGGCCCATGATCCTAGCATACGGAAGCCTTGTGTGTGTGGACTCAGCGCAAGGTTGGCCTCTGCAGATACGACCGATGTTGGTACGCCTTTTTTCAACCCAGAGCCTTTGCTCGCCGCCTCGTTACGATTGAGCGATCTACGTCAGCGTCAGGCTGTCACATTCAAGATGCCTTTGTACTTGATCTCAATTACAGCTACTAGCTGTTCACATTGTACACCTGAACCCTAGCAAGGGGGCCTCAATTAGAAATCAGCGTGAAAAGCCAGCGACGAGGAGAAGGAGATGAGGCTCTGCTGTGCGAACTGTTTCATGCCTTTTCGTTGCCTTGTCATCGAACCATGAGATGGAAATCCTATCACAGGAACTGAGGGCCTGCCCTTTTAGAATCCCCTCACTCAAATATTAAGGTATATCTACCCTTCTCATCTCGACCCTACTTCACCATTTCTTTCTGGATATCCATCCATCACTACAGTTCATTTGTTCCTTACCACATCATTTAGGACTGACTCCTGGTTATCTCTTTTAGCTCTGGTTTAGGACAAGTCACTTTAGACTATACCTAGCTCCTTTCCAAAACTAGTTGACTATTCTTATAGCATATCAAGATGCACGGGTACAGCTCGTCAGAAGAGTCCGACGACCTTCGTCGGCCTCGTACTCAACCTGCCACTACCAACGATGGCGAGAAAAAGAAGAAGAAGAAGAAGCTCCCGCCTCAACAGAGCATCAACCGTATCTGGAAAAAGTTCTCCAAGCGCAAGTTTCACAAGGCTCTCGCCGTCCTTCCATTCGACCCCGTGCAACCTCCTGCTACCTACCATTCCAACGAGCTCTTATCGGCCGGTTACGAGCGAGCTGCTGAGGAATGTCGACGCAAGGTTGAGAAGATCATCAAAGAATGCAAGCGAGTGAATATGCGATATCGAGATCCTGGTTGGGATTTGGTGGGTTTGCCATATGTTTGTAGTCTGTGAATTTGGCGCTAATGCATTTACTAGGATTGAGATCTCAAGTATGAGAAGGGCCATTGCTTGAATAACCTGGGATCGCAGAAATTCGAGCTCAACAGGACAACACTGCTGAGCTCAAAGGCTGCTGTCCCCAAGGCCGTCAAGCGCGTGCACGAGATCTTTGAGAATCCCACCTTCATGAAAGAGGTTAGTGGTGGTGACGTCAAGCAGGGCAGTCTAGGWGACTGCTGGATCATGGCTGGCCTAACAGCTCTGGCCAATGTTCCAGGAGGTCTACAGCGGATCTGCGTTGCCCATGACACAAAGATCGGCATCTACGGCTTTGTCTTTTATCGAGATGGCGAATGGATCTACTCCATCATCGACGATAAACTCTATCTCAAATCCCCCTTGTGGGATTCCCCTTCCATGCAGAGAGATCTTCTGCAGCAGATCGATCGTGAGGATAACGAGAATGTTTATCGCAAGACCTATCAGACTGGCTCCAAGGCTCTTTTCTTTGCGCAGTGCAGAGATCAGAATGAGACTTGGGTTCCTCTCTTYGAGAAGGCCTACGCCAAGGCTCATGGTGACTATGCATCATTGGCGGCTGGCTGGATCGGTGAGGGTGTCGAAGATCTCTCTGGTGGAGTTACCACTGAGCTCTTGACGTCTGATATTCTCGATATCGATGAGTTTTGGGATAAGGAGATGTCACGAGTCAACGATGAGTTCCTCTTTGGCGCTTCTACTGGTCTGCTTGAGCACGGATACGGTGAGCGCAATGGCATCTCTGAAGGGCATGCCTATGTCGTCATGGAGGCTCGTACCCTAAAGTCTGGCCAGCGCTTGGTCAAGCTTCGTAATCCTTGGGGTATGGTCCGCAAGGGTATTTGGGAGGGAGCTTGGAGTGATGGCTCTAAGGAGTGGACTGCCGAGGTGCAGGAGGAGATGGACCACAAGTTCGGCAGCGACTCTGTCTTCTGGATTTCTTACGAGGATCTTATTCGGAAATACTCTCACTTCGACCGTACTCGACTCTTCAGCGATCAAGACTGGCGATGCTGCCAGCGCTGGATTGGTGTTGATGTCCCGTGGAAAGCAGTTTACCATGAGAAGTTCCACATCAAGTTGACCCAGGACTCTCCTCTTGTTCTGGTTCTTTCACAACTTGATGGCCGATACTTCAAGGGCCTTCAAGGACAGTACTCCTTTCGTCTTCATTTCCGACTTCACTACGAGGACAGCCCTAATGCGGAGGACTACATTGTCCGATCTCACGGTAACTATCTGATGGCACGCTCTGTCACTGTCGAGCTGCCTGATCTTCCCGCTGGCAACTATGTTGTCTACCTCAAAGTCACTGGCGAGCGAGACTCCAATGGTCAGTCTGTCGAGCAGGTGGTCAAGCGCGAGGCCGCCGACAGGACCGAGAATGAGAAGCTTGCTCAGGTTGGTTATGCCTACGATCTAGCTCACAGCAAGGCCTGGGACCACATGGACAAGGTTGCCAAGCTTCGCCAGAAGAAGGATCAGAAAAAGGCTTCTGCCAGTCGCCAGAAAGAGCGTCACCGCATGTGGCAGAAGCGCTCTACCAACCGCGATGCCACCAAACAACAGACCAAGAAGAACGCGGACAAGAGAAAGCGACGTCGCGCAGAGTGGGAGGCCGAGCAGAACCGCCTCGATGAGGAGTTCAACGCCAAGGTCAAGGCTGAGCGCGAGCAGATGAAGAAGGAGAGACTTGCTAAGACTGAGGCTGAGAAGGCCGCCGAAGCTGAGAAGAGGGCTCTGGAGGCTGATGATGAGGCTCTGAGAAAGAAGACTGAGGAGATCAAGATTTCGGAAGACAAGGACGAGCCTGTCGTCGTAGATGAGCACCACAAGGATCATGACGACGCGGTTATTTCCGTATCAACGGGATCACCTCACTTGACTCCCAAGTCGATGGACTCTACAGTCGAGGGTGCTGAAGAGAAGCAGGAAGTTCCCCCAGTCAGTGGAGGACCTCCAGCTCCCGTTGAGCAAGAAGAACCTCTTCCCGTGCGCCCTCGCCCTGCCTACGATTCTGCAGGCGAGTCATCCGACTCTCCTGTTGAAGGCTGGGAAGCTACCTACAGCAGCGACGACATGGCTCGCAAGCCTCGCCTCACACAAGCCAACCAAGCCGCGGTCCAAGACGACTACGACTCGGAGGAGGAAAAGATGCCGGAGCCCTGGAACGCCATCTGCATCGTGGGCGTGCGCGTGTACTCCAAGGACGAGAAACTGGAGCTGCGCACCGTCATGGAAGGCGGTGAGCTTCTTGAGGGCGGCATGGGCTCCAAGGGCGCCGCAGATCTCGACAACGCTCAGTCCAACGCGGGCGGTGGACGAGCCGACGACCAGGATGCTTCCAAGACGAAGCAGGATGACGGCGAGGGGCAGGAGATACCTCCGGGTGTCGGTGAGGACAGCAAAGACACTGAAGATGTTACTGTCTAATGAGCAGAATGCTGTTTCAAAAGAGCTGAATCCATGTCAATTCTGCTTCCACAACCAGTCGGCTCTTCGACACCTATATTAGTTGGCGTACCCATCGCCTGGGAATGCGTATAGCTAGTTGCTGGGACACAAGTCGAGTTGGCGGGGCAATAGCTCATAAGAGCCACGACTAAAAGCCTTCGATGTTCAGGTGATCGAGATCTATTTACAGTCATTCCGAGTAGTGGTTTGCGGAGGGTGACAGCAGGTATCAGCAAGGCTGGATTGTTCGTAGGGAAGGCAAAGGGGTTCGTGGGGACGGACTGGAACCTATACTTTTTAGAAGCTATCGGTGTGGTTGTAAAGGATATTACGCCACTCATATAGATCTATAGAATTAATATATGCTCATTCCGTATTTTCACTAGTAACTACTCCAAGTTCGCTGATAATTTAAACTTGTTCCATTCTGACTCCACGCATACCATTTCCCTACTGCCCTATGTTCTGCGAGTTAAGCGGGAACTTCGTTTGATGTGTGCAACATCGCCGCTCAGTTCCTTTGTTCAACCCCTGAAGGTATCAAGTCCGAATTTAGGTCATCAAGGTGTAGCTTTGCCGGCGGCTATTTACGAACGTATCACTTGGTGAGAAATGGGCTGGTGATTCGACTTGCGGCAACCTCTTCAGTCTGTTTGCAGCTTTATATTGACATATCCCTCATGGCAAGGGTGCTGGCAAAGCCTGCTGTAGATCAGACGTAAAGGACCGCTAACTGATTGGTTTGTTCTCGTCGACACGCCCAGGCTTGCTGCCAAGTTTGAGGCCTTCTACATTGGTCTTTCTCATTGTACGAGCGTCGGCCCGGGTTCTTATCTGGTAAAGGGCCCAAGTTGCCGATGTCCCCTGAGTAGAAACAATGGGCCCAGCTCCTCTCCTCCAAGCGCTTTTAGCTTCAGAGAATAGACAATCTTACGAGAACTCCTGCTGGTGAAAGCGCACTGCCCACAATATTTTGGCGATGAAGACGTCAAACTCTGACCCAACATAAACGAAATTGACAGAGGGCTTGGGGTTAACGCGAGGCTGTCACCGGGCGCTGGCGGAAATATCTCGACACCAAGGACAGCACTCGCCTGGGCACATCTGACACTGCGCTTACGCATAAAACGTGCTGGGCACTTCTTCGGAGTTTAATGGGCGATTACGTTAGGCATTGGTAGTAGGGCTATTCCAGCTACGTTTAGAAGATACGCCTTCTCCGAATGACCTCCACTTGTTACGGCCCTTGAGTACCTGCCTCCCCTCCCTTCTTATCCAACGGCGCATGTTATCTGGGATACAGTAGTGAAAAGGCAGCCTTGGGCATGCATGAGTAAAAGTTAGTTATGCGCTACCGGAGGCTAAGCTCGAGCTTAATGACAACTGGGCTACTAAGGGTAGCCGCGCGCATATTGGTTTGTTTCAAATCGCATGCTGATTTCGCCAGCCGCGGCCAGGTGGAGATTCATTGGGAGGCTGACACTTTCTTTGTATAAGTGAGGGTCCGACTTATGTGATGTGTGAACATCTTGATACATTTCCAATCATTCAATATATTCTGCAAATCCAGGGCGCCCAAGAACGTGCTTTCTATTATACAATATTCAGACATGGCTTCAAGGAGTAGGGTTCCTTACAGCAACAAAAATACCACAAAGCAAGCAGCGAGAGCCCCATACGCTTTCAAATCGCGACGCGCAAAGGCGGCCAAAGCGACAGCAGTCTCGAGGAAAACTTTAGAGAAAAAGCAAAAGGAAGAGAAGCAACTGAAGAAATATATAATGGAGGCAAACCAGATCCAGTCCTTAGGCGATGGCGTGTTCATAGCCAAAATAATGCCTTATTTTCGACAGGAAATAAAAGGATCGGGCACTTTGTAAAAACACCCAGAGCAAGAAGGAATTCCATGGAAGGATTCGAAATACGTTGAACTAAGTATGCGGTACCTGGGGGCGAAAAAGGCGCAGTGAGGCAAAATGTTACAAGTAGCACTCAAGGTATGGCAAGCTACCGATGAAGGCTAATACGTATGTAATCCAACACCGTATATCACGATGAACCTGAGTGCTAATGGGAAATAGGCAACCCTCGTTGGCTCAATCTATAAAGGTCAACGGAGGGACAGCGGCATGTGGTAAAACGGACGCGAGACATTTCGAAAGCTCCGACAGGGGCGTATACAGCTTAACAGTGCAAACGAGCACACATTGTCCATGTCGAGAAATTCGGGCGGGGTACACTGCTCAATGAGCTACCACTTCAGCAAACTTCCCCTCGCTTTTCAAACAACTCTCCCGCCATGTCAATACATACGCTGCTCCGTCTTGCTTTCACCAATAAGCATATCGGTAGCAACAGCTAGAGTTACTCTCTCGTCTAGTTCTGAAGCAATCAGTATGTTACAGACTTGGACGCCGGCTATGTCTTGTTCGCTGACAGCCAATCCGGCCTCGAGTGCACCAAGTCCTCCGCCAGAGACGAGCACAGGCTCAGCGATGAGCTTCCGACAAATACTCCCTCGGTAACAGACTTGAGCGCTCCACGACGAGCTTCGAATCGCTTCGAGGAAGAGCCCACGGCAATTTCCAGCGGGAGAGTCTTGGGAGATGGCGTATTGTGATCCGGGTGGTATGGGATGGTAGACTTTCCTGGTTGGCGGAATCGGACGGAAATAGGATGTATAGGGTTTGGCAAGGCATTGAAAGCTTGTTGGCTTCTATGGAGTCAGTTGCCCAATCCATCATCATGACGATAATTGACAGTCATACGGGACCTCGCTCCGGAAACGCTCTACCCGCGATGTATCGTCTGTGCATTCTCCCTCCACAGTTCTTCTCCCCTCCTTCTGGACCGCAGGTAGATGCCATATTCCATCTCCAAGCGCTGTAGCCTTGTCTCAACGAGTTTCGTGCCGATACTCCTACAATGTGTTCGTGAACCTCCTCAATCGACCCGTTCATCTGTTGTACAAGTGATTTCGATTTGCCACTACGTCTCGGACGTAAACCCGCGGTGTCGAACAGGCGATTATTGGATCACTTTTGTAAAGCCTTGCACAACAGAGTCATCATCTCGTCTGGAAACAGGTTGGAGGGATGGATTTGGTTCAATTGTCCGTCGTCTACATCGCAAACTCGTCTCGAGTATCGCCGCGGCCGTGATGTTTGGCTAGATTTGGTTCTTCTTCTTGCGATTCTGTACAGAGGGTTTGTCAACTTTCCTCGTCAATGAGTCTAACTGACAATCCCTTCGATGGGTCGACCAGCACGCCTAGCGATGAGCTTACCATCACATATGTCAAGCAGAAAGGAAGCTGCGCATTCAGAGCAGGCTGAGCTCTTGGCAATGTGCAAGATCCTCTCGATACTGCAAGATCGCTCCTTTCTCGTACAATGTGGGGAACGTCCTGGCTTTCATCAGGCAGATTGGCGACCGGCCACCTGGAAAAGCGTGACGTCTAGAGACGCTGTTCAATTGCCTCGTGGCTGATGTGACTACCGGTATGCTCGAGGTACAAGGTTACCATCGGTTTGTGTACTCAGTAATGGATGTCACTCGTCATCGTCATCAGAACAGGTGACGAAGGACAAATGGAGGGGTTATTTGTATGGGACGGCCGTTCTCTGGGATAGGCAGGACACATTTGGCTATTTTCGGGTGTCAAATCGAGATGGATGGAGACAGGCAAGACCTGGAGATGTAGTGCATGAAGGGCCAGTAGCGCGGCCATCCGACGAGACACCCATGATGGTGGTGTGAAGTTGGAGAAGCATGTGCATGCAATGTCAGCAACAAGCCACGTGATTGAATGTCGTACTCTGCATTGAACCCCCTCTCTGTCCCGCCATCGCCATGGGACGTGAGGTGCCCAATTGGCCTCTGAGCGTTTTTGCTTTTTCCACCTTGAATCCAAGTTTGCCTGGCGCATTGGAAGCGTCAGATGCATATCCATGGAACTTTTGTAAGATATTCTGTGCCACCATTACAAACTACCTAGGCCATTCTAGAGACGGCGTGCATCTCATGCTGTATGATGTACCCATGTGTTTCAGCAGAATCGAACGGGGATACATCCCACTCTCTCACGCTCAATGCCTATATAACAGGATCAGTTCCCAAACTGTGTCTTTATCTCGCATGCCTGAGCGTCCAGCTTGTTCTCCGCATCATTGAGAAAGCCAAGTTTACATCTTACGAGGGCCATCACTAGTTCTAGCAAGGCACTCCAAGAACTAAAACGTCCCTTGACTGGTGATCCCTTCCCGAAAATCGAAGGATAGCAAGCGTTATGAGCAATCAGGCGTCCACCGAAACTCATCATATCGAGCCATGGAAACTCACGGCTTCTGAAGCTCTTGGGAAGATCCAGGCAAATGAGACTTCAGTCCAAGAGTATGCCGAGTCCTTATTTGAGAGAATCAAGGCACGCGACGAAGACGTCAAAGCGTGGGCTTACCTGGACGAGAAGAGGGTCATGCAGGAAGCAAAGCTTCTAGATGAGATCCCTAAGAAAGATAGAGGACCTCTTCATGGACTTCCAATCGCCGTAAAAGATGTCATTTACACAAAAGGTCAGTTGGCCAGACCTGCACCCATCACCAAGACCGGAGCTTACTGTTGCACAGACATGCCTACTCAGTTCAACTCGCCACTATACGATGGCCATTTTCCCGAGACAGATGCTGCTTCCGTACGAATCCTTCGTCATGCTGGTGCCCTCATCTTCGGTATGTTCTATATATGCTCTGCACACTTGCATCTGACAAGTTAGGTAAAACAACTACGACTGAGTTCGCTGCTATCCATGTCGGCCCCAAGACTCACAATCCTCATGACCCTCTACGCACCCCAGGCGGATCGTCCAGCGGCTCCGGAGCTGCTGTTGCCGATTTTCAAGCTCCCATGGCTCTTGGGACACAGACAGGCGGCTCCCTGATCCGCCCCGCGTCATTCAATGGGATCTATGGGTTCAAGCCAACCTGGAACTCTGTGTCTCGCGAAGGTCAGAAGATATATGCTCTTATGTACGACACTCTTGGATGGTATGCACGATCTATCGAAGATCTGATCCTCCTGGCCAATATCTTTGATCTTCGAGACGACGAAGACGACGATCTGTCTTTTCAAGGCATCGCAGGTGCACGTTTCGCAATCTGCAAGACGAGCATCTGGCCCATGGCTGGTCCTGGAACGCAAAAAGCTCTCGCCCGCGCTGCAGATCTTCTTAGATTACACGGGGCAAAAGTTGAAGAAATTAACCTCTCTGCTGAGTTCGATGATGTGCCAGAGTGGTATCGTATTGGGCTTCACACCGAGGGCCGTACCTCTTTCCTACCAGAGTATCGAGTTGGAAAGGACCAGATCGGCCAAGTCTTGATCGAGCACGTCGAGAACGCCGACAATTTCACTCACAAAACGCAACTAATGGCTAGCGATAGCTTGGCTGCCATGAGGCCTGTATTCGACTTTATTGCCTCACAGTATGCAGCCATCATCACACCGAGTGTACCAGACGAGGCCCCTGTTGGTCTGAAGACTACAGGAAGCCACATTTTCTGCGCAATGTGGAGTGTACGTACAAACTGTGTACGAATCCTACGAAGATTAACAATCGTGTAGGGCCTTCATGTCCCAGTCCTGAATGTGCCAGGCTTCAAGGGTGACCACGGCATGCCCATCGGTCTTTCCCTCGTCGCACCACGATATCGTGACCGCCACCTCTTGGAAGTCGGCAAAGCGGTCGGTGAAATCTTTAAAGCCGAAGGTGGTTGGAAGAACAAGTTGGGCGACGGAAAGACAAGGGGACCATGCTAAGAATAAGAGGAAAATAAACGGAAAATGAATGGTCACCAACATGTCGTGCACGTATTGTCGCCAAACTTGCTCACATATTGCCCGAGACGTAAGGGCTACAGTGACGTGTAGATTGAAGCAAAGTCCTCAAGTTTCTCGGGACAACTCGTCGCAACGCACACAGAAGAAAACTCTCATTGAAAGAATGGCAAAGCAGCAAGTGTCAGGCCAGGAGGTTATGGTGGGCGACTGTAGGGTACTTCAACCAATGTGCAGTGAGCGTTATGGCAGTAGGGTCTGACAGTCCTTGTACATCTGAGTCATAGTTTAGCAATGTCTGGGATGAAGGACTCTGACGAGTCCTCAAGCCTGGAAGGAAGTTTTTGCGCGACTTTGTGGTTGTAAACCCTTTAATCTCGATTTCTGCAGGATCGCATCGCTGTAAGGATGATATGGGGCGACACAGCCGGATGAGGGGCTGATGTGAAATGACGCAGGCGGGGTCTTGATTTTGGGGTAAGTGATCCAACGCCTTCCCCCACTTCGCGTATTCTGAACGCGCTTTACCACGGTCGCATTCCACATTAGACGCGTAGCTCAAGGCGGCTCACAGGACTGCGCACGTTTCGCGTCGGCACCGGCATCTCCGTCAGATACGGTGCGGCCGGGACTGTGGTACATTCGTCACACCAGTCCTTGTTATCTCTGAAGCTGGCCAATGCATTGAGTACATGAGAAGCGCTGGCTAACATGAAAGACCCGAAACGGATGTTTCTAGACGTCCTTGGCAGGGGCCAGCCATTGTGTCCTGTTTCCAGTGCACGGAACACGCACGACAATGCAGCGTCATGAAGTCATGGATGGCGATTGAAATGAAAAATACGATAGCAAGCATCCTGATGAGATCAGTTCGTACGAATAGCGGAATAGTATAATTGAGACTGGGCGTCTGTTATCCGTCGAGGGCAGAAATGCTGGGGCATTGTAGACAGTGATCAGTCCAGCCTAGCCTAGTTAGGACTAGCCTAACAAGGCCGCGTTGTGCGCCTGTGACGTTGGACGTTGCACTGCCGCATTTCTCGCCACGGGTGACTAAGTGCCAGGCCAAGAACTCGTCGTCAAGGCATACTCCCTGCCAAACTCATTCGAAAGAGCCATCGAAGCCACGTTAGCAGTCATACGTAGCATGTCGCGGGAATGCGAACCTATCGCCAACGGCGCAGCACACGGAACCCAATTCTGGTATAAGTTCTAAACACTGTATGGCTTTGCGGCAAGGCGCAGCGGAGTCTCTAACACTGAACCTTGATTCTTGATTCCCTTCGAGGACCTGCTCTCGTTTCGCGGACTCATCAAAGACCCTCGCTACCTCACATGTTGACTACGATGTCGTATTTACTATGAAGAATTTAGGGACCTATAATGTGACGAATGTCAGCAATGTCTCGAGATATATTAACAGAGTCACGGCTACATTCTACAAATTGATACCTATTCGACAGCTTACCGGGTGCTTGAGGGACATGAGCCCGTTGGACGAGCACCGCGGAGTTTCACGCGAGTATTGGATGTGCCAGTATGGGGACAGTTTAAGACCAGGTCCCTCCTCCGCAGCAGTATTAATCCGAACCTCATGTGTATCGTAAAGTATTGGACTGGTGCATCTGCCGAGTCTCTGTGTCCGCTTCCAACATGCAGGCATCCTCGAGCATGTTGATTCACTTTCCATTTGTGGCCGCGTGACTGTGTTTGAACTTCCTGAACGGGACGCACTCCTTGAATTTATGTACCTTTTCAAGATGTCTCGTACGCTCATCCCAGACCTGATTTGTCCCGTGTCGAGGCGGATTATCGTCGCTCAGGGCACCCGTAACAGGGCCATTGCTAGATCGCAGAAACTCATCACCGCAGTAGCTGCAAATATCAACTTCGTCAGGCCTGTTTTTCGATTCGTGAAAAGCCTTATCGTATCCGGAGAGAGCTGAGCATGACCACGAACGTCTACGGGCATGGACCGAATTTTCGTGACGCACTTTCTCGTTTTTCTTGTTGAGACGATTTCTGCAGATTCAACATCCGAATGGCTTTTCGTCCTCGTGGGCGCTAGTCGTTGGTCAACATCGGATTCATACGTCAAGCGTCCCACGCGGCCTGAACAGAGCAGGCCCGTGGGATCCGAGATCGGGTCCCACTTGAGTTCTTCGATCGTATCACAACTCTTTGGTTTTTTGCAGCACTCGCACATGAAGAAGCCCTGCACTTCAGTTGCATTGTGTTGCTGATCGGCTTGTCCTGGGCACAACTTATCAACTGCAGTGCCAACTGGATGACTGGAACGACTACAAGCGATATCTGCATCATGAAATTTATGGACGAGAAACACGAGGAGTATGTTGACAAGATGAAGGCTGCCGCCCCTGGTTCAGACTTCAGTGTCCTTGTCCAGTTTCAGCCTGTCACCGCTTTGATGGCGAACCATGCTCGAGAGAACGGCGGCAACGTTCTTGGCCTGGAAGATGTTACTGCTGATGGCCCCATGCTCATGTGGCTTATTGCCGTTACCGTCGATACGGCTGCGAACCAGAAGAAAATTGATCCCCTAACTCTAGATAGTTCCTTAGATTAATGTCCAAGCTTAGATTGCAAGAAACATGCCAGATCATATTATCACCAGAGACCGACGAATGTCAAGAATCATGACTATACTGAACTACCGTTCGTCAATTGTAGCAAAGTGCTTCAGAAGTTCTTGGTAGACTACCTCACTCATGTCAGTAGCATGTGGTACTTTATTCGATACTATAAACGAGGACAATACCTGGGACAAGCTCGACTACTTGATGTGTTAGTTCAAGACACAACCAGAGTAACGGTCGCAATGCACATTATGCTGGTTGATTGACTGTCTGTCTAGTGCACCATACTAAAATCGATTCTAGGTAGAATTCTTTTACTTATGCACGACTGTTACAAAATGCTCCTTGATGTTCTGCTGCAACTGTAGCAAGGCAGGTTTTGTCAGGTCTTGGGCGTCGTGGCCAGCATGGCCTCTATAAAGCAAATCATCAATATTTCCTTCGCAAAATCCGTGCTTGACAAAACGCTGTGGATCGTAGTTCACCGTTTCTAACGCCTCAGAGACCTCGTCGATCTCTAGCAACCCGATTGCTGTCCCGTGTCTGACGATCAAGTCTAACAGGAGATCATCGCCTTTCAAAGCTTGATAAACTGCGTGCTGGAGGAACGAAACTGCTGTACCGACATCTGGCTTCCAATACGTTGATACTAGATCACAGCCCCTCTCGAGAAAAAGAACCCAGATGCGGCTCCACCGCGGATCGAAAGAGTCAACAGGCAGGCGGCAAGCTGCCGATTGTCCATCGACGTCGGGAAGATTAACATCAGCACCGCAGTTTATGAGAAGTTCAACGCAATCAGCGTTCTTCCCGTCTACAGCACGCATTAGTGCTGTTTCATTCTCGTGACCACAATAATCCACATCCGTTGTTGATTCAAGCAGAAGCTGGACTGTGGAAGTTTCGCCATCATAAGCGGCCCGCATCAGTGGAGTGTGCCCATCATCCAGGTTCGTGAGGACCCTGCGGTTTTCGGATATTATCATAGAGAACAGTTGCCTCCGCAAGTGGCCGAACTGGAGCTCATCGGGAATAAGTCCATCGCGACTTTTCGTTTTAAGCCCAGATATAAAGACATGTAACTGATCGTCATTGACACACGCGCCCTTCTTGATCAGAGCTATGGCGCAGCGAAAATTTTGTTGTTTGCAGGCCAGGTCTAAAGGAGTTGTTCCAAATTCGTCGACTGCTTCTTGGTTGGCATTTTTATCGATGAGATATTTCACCATACTATCAACCGTCTCATCATAGCAATCTGTTGTGAGATGCAGGAGTGTGCGGCGATATGGACCAAATTCTGTGTCGATGTAGAAATCCTCAGGCGCGCAAAAAGCAGATTGGTGATGTAAAGCTTTTTC
The DNA here is from genome assembly GCF_900044065.1 of Fusarium mangiferae. NCBI lineage: Eukaryota > Fungi > Ascomycota > Sordariomycetes > Hypocreales > Nectriaceae > Fusarium > Fusarium mangiferae. Next base: position 292,588 of record NW_024573942.1, read on the forward strand.
GAACATTTCGAGTTTGCCGTGTCTGGCGGCCCATGTGAGAGCCGTGGTTGCATGGTTTCGCCATAAATACTCATGAACAAAGGAGAAAAACCTATTTACCCTTAAGAGATTGTAGATATCATTGGCAAATAGGTAGCTGAGTATGTGATTATTGATCTCGGCAGGCAGATTGTTGATATTCATTATTTTCGATTTTGCACCCAGTTATCAGTAGGTGACGTAGGTGCATTTATGTTTTAGCCTTTGCACCAAGACGGATAAAGGGTTGACCGCTCCGTAGCCTTGTGTAATATCGATGATGCCTGAGGCACCTACCCTGCAGATTAGCAGGGCCTCTCAGTCCAGGACTCAGTGGGGCAAGCCAATGTTAGATTGGTGGCTGGGGATGGGCTCCACTTCCTTTATTACGATATTACTCTTGTATCCAAGAGAGGGGTTTCACCCCTCTCTGACAGATTGAACAAGAATCAAGAGAACAAGTCAATAACATCACAACGTTTGAATCCACACTTAATATGCTCACCCCATCGTACTTACGCGTATCCAACAGCCAATTAGCAGTTCGGATCTCAACACTATGAGTAAAGCTCTTGCTCTATACGAACCAATGTAGGAAACCATCAGTAGATGCCTCGAACAGCAGATTTGAAGGTCAAGCAGATACAACACTCAGTAACCCCTTTAGAGATGATACGTAAGACATACATTTACATTTAGAATGGAAGAAAATCCGAAAAGCCTGGTCGAACGCAGTCTTATGCGAGTCGAAAGAATCAGACTTTAACTGGAGACGTTTAAATCATTATGCGAAAAGAAAATATAGACCCTTCAGCAGTATTCATGGCTAACCAGGCGATTTTCAACCACGTGCAGCACACCAAGTACCTGGGGAGAGAAAATGTCATCTTGAGGGCCTCGGTCGAACACAGGGCCAACGCGTCGGCAGCGATGGCCGGGGAAACGATGGATCTGAAGCAGCTTATGACCCATTATCAGAACGAGCTGCAGACCACGAAACGGCGCAACCAGTCGCTGAGTGCTAACGTTCGGCAGCTCTCCAATAAGACGAAGGACATGAGGGCCAAGCTGACGAAGGCCGAGACCGACGCGAAGACCATGAGTCAGCGCAAGCAATGCCTCCAGAAAGACCTTGCCGTTGCCCAGGGAAAGCTGAACTTTCTCGAGAAGCAGGCGCTCTACGACGCCCGCGCTCGCGACGAGACTGAAAAGGACCTGGTCTCGGCCAGAAAGGAACTAGAGACGGGAATTGCCAGGGTCACCACAGGAGGGAATCAGACTTTAGCGGAAGAGTCCATCAATACGAAAGAGCAGACTACCGCTAGTGACACGAGGCATAAGAAGGGCGAGGACGCCAAGGCACCAGATCGGGGAGGATGTATGTCAACTTTTTGCTGGAACATGATCTAGTTGCGGGCTTATTCTTCGCCAAAGAGGCTGAATCCGGACCCTGTGACAAGTCTCTGCAGAAGCCAAGTAAAGTTTCCATACAGATCGCAGAGTTATCGGCCGTGAAACAAGCGCAGGAAACGATTCTAGCGGATTTTAAGACGGATAACGAAGCAAGGAATGGTGTTCTACGAGATTTTTCGCGTCGGAGAATGAGGCAGAGGATGACATTCTGAGAAGATCTGTTGCTGCTGAAGCCCAGAAAGAGCAGCAGGCGAAGAGAGAAACCTGGGAGATAAAGGAGAGCGAAAACCAAAATGCGAGACAGCAAGACAGCGACACACAGACGAAGGACGAAGATGCAATTTGAAGACGAGTAGAAGCCGGGAGAAGCCGAGGAGACACGACTGGCCCAAGAAGCTGGAGAGGAAGAAGTACGAAGGCAGGAAGGACTTCGTCGTGATCCCCCCTTCTTCCCCAACGGCTGGCTCAAGCAATCGAGATACAGCTTCGACGAGATACAGATTTTCGACTATGTCGAGAGTATCGAGATGTGTAATGATCGGTATTTCTAGATCGTACATCTGGCTACTCAGCTAAAAGACATCTTCTTCGACTTCGACACCGCAAAGCGGGATGCCATTATTTCAGTGTGCCAGGGATCTCATCGGTGCCGCAACTTGGGCCAAGCAAGATGATGCCGCAGATCATCGAGCGCGACAGCGGCTTTAGGGTTGCCTTTGTTGATCCTTCTTTCCACGCTGTCAAACTCGAGGAAGAGGAGGAGAGATTGACCAGGGCAGAGGAAATGCGGAAAGATAAGGAAAGACAGGACGAGGAGAAGAACGCTGAGGCTGCTCCAGGTGCGGCTGCATTTGTTGACGCGGAGACTGACGGCAACGCAGAGACTGACGGCAACGCAGAGGAGGCTCATGACTTTCGGTGCCCCTGCGGCGTTGACGTGGTCAATTGGGTCCTGGGATTTTTTATGTTGGTGTTCAATCGTGCCATTGGACTGGCTCGCTTCAGAAATCTTGGTAGCGGAACGGACCCGACCGACGCACTCAGCATAATAGCAGAGACTGGCGATGATGATGACGCGACTTCGACTGTCGATCTGGAATTGAGGAAGGCCACCCGTACTGCGAAGGCCATCGCGGCTGCTGAGGAGCTATCGAGTATTGATGATTACGAGCCTGCTGAGTCCGAGGCATGGACGACACTTCCATCGCAAGGCGTGAGCGATCTGGAACATACGAAGGGCAGCAACGCAGGTCCGGACGTAGAGGCAGTTGCAGCCGCAGCCTCCGTCGGTGATCCAGCCTTGGACACAGTTGAGTTTACCCAGGAGGTGCTCTACAATGGACTCAAACCAGAGAAGCACGATATTGCCATCAAGCGCTGGGGGGCTTCGATCAAGGGGCCTGGCGCAGACGAGAACGCGGAGGGATGGTCACTCGTTAGTGGCGACAGGCTCAGAGACGAGGAGTCGGATTGAACGGTCCAATCGGGCAAGTTCTGGACAAGGCCAATGGCCTCGCGCTGGTTCCTCAATTGATGGGGATCAACAGGCTGGGTCGATGCGATGTGAGATACCAGGAGGGCATGCATTCAAACACTGGGCAGCGAGGACGAGCACAGGATCTATTCTAACGATAGTTCTCTATGACGATCGTGTAGTAAACTGAGTCATTCGGAGTGGTAGGGAGGAGGGGGATCAGACAATCCATCCGGATACTTTCTAAAAAGTCTACGCAGGCTCGGCAAGGCAGCCCTTCTTTTCTTTCCGGCACTGTTCCTCTTCTAAACCATTTGCCTCTTATTTTTGCAACCTTTCACTACGTAGTGACTAAGTCGTGATTCCCTAACTTATTCCTTGTATGGGCCTCGCGGCAATAGGATCTGGGAATGGCTTACTTGCTTCCCTCCACCTGCTAGAGTATGCCCAATTTTCCCATACGAACGATTAGACTTGAGTCTCCAACGAAATTGCTAGTCTCAGTTGACTAGTTCCTGATCTCAAAACGGCCGTAAATTCACTCGGCAGATAAAGCCGGTTGGACAAGGTGCGAAATAGCCTGCAACTACACCCAGCCGGGAAAGAGAAATAGCTAAGGGACGACCTAAATACCTGAGTGTTCGCCAAGAGAACCGCCAATTCGTAATCCGAACTCCTTGATATTCCAGCCCTATTCGATAGACGTTTGAGGGACATGCAAAACAAGCGAGACTGAATCGTAGTCGGACAACTAACGACAGAATGAGTCAAGTCTGACAAGCAGAAGAAAAACTCTGTCTCTTTCGGTAACCTCCAGCTTTCAGCTTAATTCAATACATGTCTCGGACTTTATTGATAAACTTTTCAGTAGAGTCGGAGACAAAAATCTCCAACGTATCTCATGACTCCAACTCTATACGGAGGTACATGTGCTAATACAAATAACAAGAATGGCCCGGATGCAGAAGGATCCCTGTTCCTGCCGTAATCCTTCTGACCAGTACGGACCGCCTGAGCACGCCAAACACGGGAAGTGTCGTTGATGATTGCATAGCGATGGAGACAATCATCTTCCAACAGTCGTCGAGCTTGTGCGAGCCCGCTTGCTTCGAGTACTCGCGCACTGTACACCAGGATGTGCGCGTTCAAGTGGCGTTGATACTATAGGCAAGTCAACGGCTTCGTCATCAATGACTCAATGCTACCAGGAGGCTGAGACGAATTATCTATCCTTAGATTGGGAGAAATTTTCCGGGAGGAGTCTTCGTAGGTTCAGAAACGGAGAGTTGGAAATCTGAGGAGTTTGTCAACTCGAGATGACATCATGTAGCAATGATGTTCAACGAGGCAGCTAAATGCAATCACACTGTTCGCCATTCAAATCACATATAACCTGCCGAGACACGTGCGAGCGTATTTGTGAACAAGTGTCATTAGACTTGACCAGTGATTTAGTACAGATAGTGCATTGAGGAAGATGAGATAATCGGATTTGGTGAATAAGGAGATCAAAGATTACCGACTGAAGAACCTTAGAGCTATTCATGGTAAGTTATGTTTATGACTCACACTTGTCAAAATCTCGTTTGCTGGTGCTAGTTAGACAATCGAGACTGTGACAAAGAACAGGGTAGCCTCTGCATCACATCGCGGCTAACTATGCCAACGCAACACCAAAGCTCGAGCAAAAGTCCAATAGACTTGGGATCGACGGTGTTAAGATCAAGGAATTCGAGTGCATAACCTAGTCAAATTGCCAACGCAGCGGCCACAGGGTATCAAGACCATCCAAGTTTGACTCTGCCATAATCATGAGACTCTGCAAAAGTAACGCCCGTTCATTCGCAAGCACACCCCCTGTGCCTTGCATCTTCTTCCTTAGTTAGTAGTATGTTCTCGTGTCAAAGTTTACGACGCCCGCTCCCGTAGACTGAATGATGGGGACGGGGACAAATACCAGGGTAATCTAGATTGTAGTCTGCCTGCTAGGTGAGCCGGAACACAAAAGAAGCGTCTATTCCATTGCGAAGCATGCGAAGATTCAGAATCTTTGGATCACTCATACACAATCAATCATGTTTATTTAGGCGTGCAATATGAACACGGGATATCCTAGAATGTGGCGCTCTTTCGGATCCCCTGTTCCATAAACTTGACCGCAAGTTCGTTGCCGGTTATACATAGTAGAAGCCGCCCCCTTGGGTTATTGTTGGCTACGTCATACTGTGATGAGGCCCGACACGGTCGCATGGCTGGCCTGTACACATGGGTCTTGAGTCTCTCAAGTTGCTTCCTCTGACATAGTGTTGAAATGACCATACCAATTGATCCCAGTTCGATTGCCAACACGTGGGGTTATGCTGAAGGGTCTTGCCTTCTGCCTAGCCTTCGTGTTAGCCAACTGCAAAGCGTTGCCATGTCTTCTCCCTGTTCTTTTCGGCGATAATATGCATCTTAACTAGACATAGTGGTGAAGTGACCCCTTGCCGCACTCCCCATAACAGTTGGCCGGGTACGCAAATTGGTCGATTCCTGAACACACTCTTCGAGGAACTTCCAAAAGGCGGCTGAAAGTCTTTTCATTTGGTGCTTGTCCTCCATCTCTTGACCAAGCTATCCACAACGCCATGGCCACACCAACGGGCCGCATCATTGGGAGAGAAAACGAGGATCCTACCGGCTCTCAGCCTGCAATCACTGGCTTCTGATTGTCACACCGCCTTTTTCGTGGGACACATACTCGTGCTCCTGAGTTTTTATAAGAGTGTCATACTGCCATCCATATTATTCTGTGTTTTTAATTCCAGTCAACCAAGCAATACGTAAGAAAGAAAGAGCCCATCTGAGGAGATATTTGACCGCTAACATAAATTCGTTTCTGACTAGGCCATATTTACTTACTTGTCACTGCCTCAACTTGCATTCAAGCCTGTCCTACATGGGGCAGTAAACAGCACATGCCGTCTGCAAAGAAAGCGCCAAAGTTGGCGTGCGAAAGAATTATTCAGTGCCGCCCTTGCGATCATGGGTGTTACTCGCCTGAGACTAACTCTCCGTGCCACAGATGTGGCAAACAAGTTCCCATTCCACTATATATCGTCGAAAGGCCATATACACTACAGGCAATCGCGGTACTCGACGCTCAGGATTCCGTAAGAAGAGCTGTGGAAAAGCTTGGCAACCCCACAGTTCCTGCATCTTGCCCAGTCGCTTCGGTCGTCAAGTTTGAGTTGTCTGATAGTTCCATTTGTTCTATTGTTTTGGTAGTGGACCTGGAGCCCGGTATGACGAACACCTCGGAGTGTGCCCTCGAGAACGATCCAGTCACATTTCTTCACCGATACATGCAGTAAGTAAATTGGCCGACATGCCGTACTCGTCATCTTTTTTGTCTTTTGTGCTCATCACCCAAGCAGAATCATTCTCCATGTGCTAGACGGTCATAGAGCTATTATCAGCAGCTCAGAAAGTAGACCTCAAATTATGGGACAACATGGCAGTTCGGAATCATTGGACGAAGCAACGATCCCATCTTGGAGTGATGCTTGGTGGAGAGAAATGCGTGCTCGAATTAAAGGAGAGCTGGATGCGTTACATGTGGTCATGTTATTTGAAGCCAATCAAGGTTGGTCCCGTGGATCTTTGGATAAGGAAGCGTTGGAAAGACTTCGTCGTTTTCCAATCCCTCTTTTTGTCTCCGGAGAGACCATTCCCTACCTATACAATTTCCAACTGATCAGGTTCGATAAGAATCCGACTTATGTTGGGAATTGAGTCACTTTCTTGTTGGCTGCTGGTATGTCGCATATTTACACACCAAGGGAACTAGGAGTCGCCGGGACACTTCGCTCTGTGTCTACTATAGAACTCGAACTTGAATGTAAGAATGAATGTGGCTTTTCGCTTTTATGAAACATATTCAGTGCGTAATTAACAGGGGAACCGCCAATCCACGCTCCTTAGTGATGGGCAATTTTGGTTTGCTGAGATTCCGGTCCTCATCGCTAGACGTTTGAGGGTCATGCAAAGCAAGCAAAACTGAATCGTAGTGATATGGGCCGCTCAAACATGTCAGACACAGGAAGTGTTGATGATGATCTCGTGGCGATGGAGGCAATTATCTTCCAACAGTCGTCAAACTTGTGAAGCCGCTTGCTTCGAGCACTTGCGCAAGAATTTTGACGTTATACACCAGGACGTGCGCTCTCAAGTGCCATGATATTACAGACAAGTCAATGGCTTCATCATCCATGAGACACTCAATGCTATCGGGAGGCTGAGACGATTTAACTATTAACTTCAGAGGAATTGTCTGGGGACTGTTTAAACGAGGCAGTTACAGACGGAGACATACTGCATATTCTCACCATTCGCCTTTTAAGTCAGATATAACCTGCCGAGATACGTGAGTATGCATCACCAGAGGCAAAAAGAAGGCCATGTTCGAGGTCGCTCTTTGCTGATCCAAGCTGGTCCCGAGGCGTCTTTTATCACATGACACTCACATCCTGCGCATCAGCCTAATCTCAAATCCTCGGTGCCTAAATAAAGACACACAATTGTCAGCGTCTTTGTACTGCTACTGTTTTGCGAGGGGTAGAGCTGCATCGGAGCACTCTAGGACTTCACAGCCTACTACTACTACTGTACGGATAACGACGCCTGAGGGAATCAGAGATTGTTGGTTTGACAAAAAGTGTGTGTGGAGGCTGGTTAGCTTGCCATGATGGCGGATCCAATAGGGGCCGAGATCGTGGTGGAGCAGGATGACACCCCCTTTTCGACGCCAAAACGATCGGATCGAGTGATGAGAGCGACGAGCAAAGTCCGAGACACCGCGCGACAACTGGAGGACACTGAGGAAGAAACGCGAAAGACAACCCGTCAGACGACGCGAAACATATCGACCGAAGAACAAATCGACCGACCGGCCGAGGCCCGAAAGAGTAGTGGCAGCAGCGGCGATGGAAGGGCCATGCTACAGAAGGCGCTGGATCTCCTGGTGGAGTCGCACAGGGAGACAAAAAGATTGCAGGAAGCGCTGAGAGAACAGATGGAAATGACCAGGGAACTKCAGGRRACTGYTGCAAAGCAGGGAGAGATGATGGRCGAGATGGGCAAGCAGATGGCCGAGATGAAAGAACAGATGACCGAAGAACTACAGCGGGTCCGCGAACAGCTCGAAACTATTGCGACGAGCGCAACAGACGGACCACAACGATCATACGCTGATGTCACACGATCYTCGACATCTATGCCTTTAACCGATCCCAGAACCGCGACCTTGACCATTCCTCAGGTCCCTATGGACACGCTCTACTGCAC
>NW_024573942.1:300933-304172 GCF_900044065.1 Fusarium mangiferae
GAGACTCTTGGCCGAGAGAACGACACCGAGATAGCAAAGGTAGCATGGCTCAGCAGGCGAGACGTTCCCAAGGCGTACGGTTCGATGGTCGTGTACCTCAAGAAGCGGTCCGAAGCTAGACGATTCATCGGCGAAGGCTTCTTCGTGGCTGGAGGAGAGTCCGGCACCACGAGAGTGTTTGAACGTCGTGAACGCCCAAATCAATGCTATAACTGCCAACAGATCACGAGCCACAAGGCTTACCAGTACGACCGACCGCAGATCTGCGGAAGATGTGCGCGAGAAGGTCACCACCATAGCAGGTGCACGGAAGCGATCCCGAGATGCGTCCCATGCGGTGGCCCGCATGAGTCATATAGCAGAAACTGTCAGAAACTCTATCTGTCACAACATGAATAACGCATTCCGATTGTTTCAACTGAATGTAAGAAAGCAGGGATCAGTACACGAGAGCCTGATGAACGACAAGGATATTCAGGCTGCAACCGTGTTGGCCATTCAAGAACCCCAGGCACGACGGATCCAAGGAAAACTATTGACGGTTCCGATGGGGCATCATGGATGGGTCAAGATGGTGCCGACAGCTGAGAGAGAAGGTAAATGAGTGATCCGGAGTATGCTGTGGTTGAACAAAGAGGTGGAAGCGGAACAGGTGCCAGTAGAGTCCCCTGACGTGACGGCAGCGGTTGTTCAGGTGCCGGGGCGTCTGGTATTCACGGCGTCTGTCTACGTACCGGGGGGAGATGCCGAAGCTCTACAGGACATATGCAGTAAGCTTGGTAGAGCCATCACGGAAGTGGGGCGAAGGTCAGGGAGAGTGGTGGACGTGGTGATTGCTGGCGATTTCAACCGACACGACCAGATGTGGGGAGGAGACGATGTAGCGGCGGCGAGACAAGGCGAGGCAGATCCGATCATCGATCTAATGAATGACTTCATGCTTCGAAGCCTTCTCCGACGGGGCACAAAAACATGGCAAAGCGGAGACTATGAAACAACGATTGACTTGATCCTTGCTTCCGAGGAGCTTGCGAATGCGAATAACAAATGTGGGATACATGGTACGGAGCACGGATCAGATCATCGCACGATAGAGACGGTGTTCGACATCTCAGTTCCGACGCCGAAACAGGAAGAAAGGCTCTTGTTCAAGAATGCACCATGGAAGGAGATCAACAACAGGATAGCGAACATACTAAGAGATAGGCCGAGGGGAAACACGGTGCAGCAGAAGACGGATAGACTGATGATGGCGGTCTTAGAAGCCGTCCAGGCCCTGACACCCAGAGCCAAACCGTCTCCATACGCAAAAAGATGGTGGACCGATGATCTTACACAGCTGCGACACGTCTATACATATTGGAGGAACAGAGCGCGAGCTGCGAGACGTGCCAGCCAGAACCTCTCGAACCTCGAGGGTACAGCGACCGCCGCGGCGAAGCAGTATCACGACGCCATCCGACAACGCAAGATGAACCATTGGAAGGAGTTCCTAGCGGACAACGACAACATCTGGAAGGCGGCTAAGTACATGAAGTCTGGGGACGATGCACCTTTTGGGAAAGTGCCTCAGCTCACTAGAGCGGACGGAACGAACACGACAAACCATCGGGAGCAAGCCGAAGAGCTTCTAGCCAAGTTCTTCCCGCCACTGCCAGACAACATTGAAGACGAAGGATTGAGGCAACAGAGAGCTCCCGTCATGATGCCGAAACTCACGTTGGAGGAAGTGGAGCGCCGACTGTGGGAGACAAAGTCATGGAAGGCTCCAGGAGAAGACGGACTACCGGCGATGGTCTGGAAACAGGTCTGGCCATCGGTGAAACACGACGTCAAGCATCATTAGAGGAAGGCGTGATACCGAAACAATGGAGACACGCTCGAATCATTCCGCTCAAGGAGCCAGGAAAAGACGACTACAYGATTGCGAAAGCCTGGAGGCCGATCTCGCTTCTAGCTACGTTGGGCAAGGTGTTGGAGTCGGTGGTGGCCGAGAGAATCTCCTACGCGGTAGAGGCYCACGGGCTCCTCCCGACCAATCACTTTGGCGCGCGCAAGCAGCGATCGGCAGAACAAGCCCTCGTACTACTRCAAGAACACATCTTCTCAGCATGGCGCTCGCGTCACGTTGTGAGTCTCATCAGCTTCGACGTGAAAGGAGCATATAACGGCGTGTGCAAAGAGAGATTGTTGCAGCGCATGAAGGCAAGAGGGATCCAAGAGGGTCTCCTGCGATGGGTCGATGCGTTTTGCTCAGAGCGGACTGCAACCATCATGATTAATGGTCAGAGTTCGGAAAGCAGATCTCTACCGCAAGCAGGACTCCCACAGGGATCGCCTTTGTTGCCGATGCTGTTTCTGTTCTTCAATGCAGATCTTGTGCAAACCCAGATCGATAAAAATGGCGGAGCAATTGCGTTCGTGGACGATTACACGGCGTGGGTGACTGGACCGACGGCCCAGAGCAACAGGAGAGGGATACAAGCGGTTATTGACAAGGCTCTGGCCTGGGAGAAGCGTAGTGGTGCAACGTTTGAAGCGGAAAAGACAGCCATTATACACTTCACCAGATACACAGGTAGAGTAGACTCGGAATCTTTCACCATCAAGAACGAGAAAGTCGTCCCGAAGGATCAAGTCAAAATTCTCGGGGTCGTCATGGACTCACGGCTTCACTACAAGCAACACATTGCAAGGGCAGCGACGAAGGGCCTTGAAGCTGCGATGGAACTAAAACGACTGAAGGGAATGGCTCCCTCGACAACAAGGCAGCTTTTTACAGTCATGGTAGCGCCGGTGGTGGACTACGCCTCTAACGTATGGATGCATACGTGCAAAACAGTAGCATCGTACGCCGTCCAGCGAGTGCAGATAATAGGAGCACAGGCGATCATAGGATCTTTCACAAGCGTGTCAACAGGAGTAGCTGAGGCGGAAGCGCACATCGCGACCATTCACGAACGGTTCTGGAGAAGAGCAAGCAAACTATGGGTAGATATGCACACGCTGCCACGGACAAATCCGGTCCGAAATCTCTTACGAGGGATCAAAGCTTTCCGGCGATTTATATCTCCGCTGAGACGTATTGCAGATGCATGCAGAGAGCTACCAAGAGATACCATGGAGATTATCCAACCGTTCGTCCTTGCTCCGTGGGAAGAGCGCGTGCAAGCCGCATTTGGCGGACAGGGAGAGGAAGAAGACAAGATCAAAGAGCAAGCTAAAGCAGGATGGGCGGT
>NW_024573942.1:304793-375435 GCF_900044065.1 Fusarium mangiferae
ATGATGCTGCGATGCATAGAAGAGAAGGGCGGCAACCTCTCCTTTCACTTGGGGGGCAAAGCTACATCAGATGGACAAAAGTGGACACCCAACATGGACGCAGTACGAGCCACAATCAGGTTTGCGATCGCTACAGGTCGCCTAGAACAGAGATGATAACACCACTGCYAACCTAGACCAACAACAACTACCCTGTACAACTACAAGCAGGTACCGCTTCAGCCGCCGACGATAGGAAACTGAACACTTGGAGGAAACTGGGCTTCAAGTTGACTTGCTACTACTAATAACCACGGGGGTCAAGAAGACAAACGACAAGCAGGCCGGAAAGACAAGACAGGAACTGCAAGGGCTTGGCGAGATCAAGGCAAATACTGGTGTAATGTATGTATCTTTAGCTTGTAGAGCCCTCTGGGCAGTGGCCTATCGGGCGTAATAGATTTGTGTGTGTGTTTTGCGAGGCTGGCGAAGTTGCACATCCAACAGCCTTTCTTCAAGATAAGCCTTGTACTATTCTATTCTTCCGAAAAGACAAACATGATGCCATCTCATCGCAATTAAGCCATACCGTGAATGTCTGAGCCAACTCAGCCAACTCAGCCATTGCCTGGACGTCTAGGTCCAAGCTTTTCGCCGAACTCGTAAAGGGGCAATGCAGCGTCATGAAGTCATGGATGGCGATTGAAATGAAAAATACGATAGCAAGTATCCTGATGAGATCAGTTCATACGAATAGCGGAACAGTATAATTGAGCCTGTCATCTTTCGTCGAGAGCGGAAATGCTTGGTCCAGCCTGGCACTTGGGGCATTGTAGGCGGTGACCCATCCAGTCTAGTCTAGTTAGGACTAGCCTTCCATCGTACCCGGCCTGAGTTGCTGATTGGTCAAAGGTGTTTTTCGGGTCGGTAGTCGACCCTTCTCGTTGGTGACGTTGAACGCTGCGCTGTCGCATTTCTCGTCGCAGGCGGCCAACTACCGGGCCAAGAACTTGTCGTCAAGGCATATTCCCTGCCACGACAGCCCTACTCATTGGAAAGAGCCATTGAACCCACGTTAGCAGTCATACGTAGCTTGTCGCTGAATTGCGAAACAATAGCCAACGGCGCACACGGAACCCAATTCTGGCATAAATCCTAAACCCTGTATGGCTTTGCGGCAAGGCAACCGACAAGGCAGACGTCGACCTTGACTCTGGTATTTTTCACTTTTCTTTGACAAGGCTTCCGCGAACCGAAGCCCCTATTGCATGCATGCGCTACATCCACACATGCTCTTCCATTTGGGAATGTGGCTGAATGGCGGCCATCGTCTTTACGAAGTTTCGGGATATAAATACTACTCCCGCGTTCCCCTTCTTCCCACACTCAAAGTTTCCTTGTTCTTTCAATACACATACGCTGTCCACCTTCCATCAAAAGTCTTTGATCATTATCTATATCTCCCTGAAGCCTCAGAATTTCCGCCATTTGGACCTTGGTCGGAGCAGTTGCCGAGACGACCGTAGAATGTCAACCCCGGCAGTATGTGACCCGTTCCTCTATCCATATACATTCCTCTTCGATCTATGTTCCTAATGTTGACATGTATTTGTCTATAGGAAAAAGCAAACCTTGCCCGGATTAGAGATAATCAGAGGAGGTCCCGGGCCCGAAGAAGAGAGTATCTCCAAGAGCTCGAGCAACGACTCCGAGTGTATGAGTTGCAAGGTGTCGAGGCGTCCTCAGAGGTGCAACATGCTGCGCGGAGGGTTGCAGAGGAGAACAGACAGCTCCGTGGTCTTCTCAACCGGCATGGGATCAGCGATGATTACATTACTAGTTACTTGAACTCGGGTACAGCATCGCAGAACGACCCGGCCGCAATATCGCACTTCCCCAACACTCACAGCGATAGTGTCCAATCCCTTGAGCAGGCTATCGCACCCGGGAGACCTAAAGCTCTCGAAACTGGCGTATCGGACGGCATGCTTCCGCAGGAAAGTCGTGAATCATCTATCGCAAGTGGATCTAAGCAGAGTTTTTCTATATGGATATCTGGTCAAGCTATCCAGTCACCTTCAGCACACATCCGGCCGCTTCCCTCCAACGTCCCTACAACAGTACCGAGGCAGTCGATAACTTCATCAATGCATCCCCAACACTACACCTCTCAGATGTTCCCTGATCCTCAAGTTTCACGGACCGAAAGCTACCACGCTATCGCTACCCCTGGATCTTTGATGGATGATCCCCGGCGACACAGCTACTCTGTGGCACCCATGCCTGGGGACCTCTCAACAATGGTTTATGAGTTGCAGCATTCCCATGACTTCCTTTCACAGCCATGTGGGACAAGATGATGGCCCTTCAGGACCGTGTTGAGTGGATGACCTACCAGTCGAGAGCGCTGGACTGATCCACTAGACCCCATGGCACCCGATGGCCTTCCCAGCACCGACAAACAACTTCGTTTCGATGCAATTTGCACATGAAGCCCAAGGGGAACCTGTGCATTGGCTATGCGTCTGCTCCTTCGGGCCCATCGATGGAATTGGCCTCTTCTCGGCTACAATTCCTGCAACTGGATGCATCATGGTTCATTCCCTTCTCAAACCGTCCAATATCCTTGAGATATGGCAGTATGGAGGACTTTTGTGTCGTGCCACGATGAATTCGGTATCTAGATACGGTCTGAGAGTGTCGAGGAGCGAGTCAACGGGAACGCACTGGCGAAGACGAGCTTGGCCATGCGATGCTGTTGTGTAGCTTTGTCCTCCATCTTATCGTCAACCTATCTTTCAAACCATTGGAGCAAAAAGCAGAAGTCGAGCATCGAAAGTTGGCAAAGAAACCAAAGGGACATGAGTCATTCCATCATATCTCAATACATGCTTGTTGATAGGGCGCGCAGCATAGAATAAATCGACTAATGCCATTCTTAGTATATCCCAGGATCGTCAACACTCTCTCCCGTTCAAACGTCACACATCGAGGTATTCCCACCATATGAGACCGGTTTACCGATCACTTCGCTGAGTTGGAAGTGGAAGACTGTAGTTTTTGTGAGATACGGTATTTTGATGGTAGTTCCGTTTCGGGGAGGAACGCAGCTAGTCGCCATTCGTGGACTGTGTCACGGCTTAGCATTGCTCTCTTGAAGTGGCACGATTATTGGTTGGATCTTAAACTTGTACTGAAGACACACTCGTGACTCATACCACATCACCTCCTTATTATGAGTAACGAGAGTCTTGAACTATATAGCGTAGTGCATTGAATGCGATTGATCTTCTCAGTCCCCGTGAATTGCCTTACCTGCTACTGGAAGGGCTTATAATTCTATTAGAGATTTGCTAAAGATCGCTCAGCATATGTGCTGTCATACCCGGGAGCAAGGTACTAATGATGCGTGACAAATCACGGGATTGGAGATGCGCCTTTTTTTCTTTTCTTTTCATAATCATGCATTGTTTTCTCCTTGCCTACTGAAATGCTGTGTTACCTGTCGTGGGATTAACAAAAGCCAAACAAAGCACCATGGGAAGATCCAGGTCGCCACGCCTGCGCAAAGTGACTTGGATTCTCAAAGGTAGGTATTCTGCAGTCACTGCATGTCCGCGCAATGGGTGGCTACATTATTTAAAGATATTTTGTTTTGCTTGCCGCATCGTTGCCATATCGTAGTAGCATTACTCTAATCAAACTGTGTTGGGATGCTGATGTTAGCAACTGAGGCCATGTTAACATGGCCGATGTTAGCTTTTGAGAATTTACACCATCTCAACGTTAGCATACATGAGCGTTAATGTCCAGCCAATTGAAGCACCGTATTATATATGAGATTATGCCCTAGTTCAATTTAACATTTCGTATCAAGACAGCATTGAATGCCGCACAGCGTCTGAGCATATCATGTTATCATAGTATCCAGTGTCATCATACGCCTCATGTTAGCATAGTCATCCATGTATGCTAGTGCAGCCACAGATGTTAACATGGCCTTTAACATCCAATTAACCACTATGCTAGCACGCCTTTGTATGGTAGGTTAACATTGCTGACCATATTAGCACAATATACTTCATCTTATTGCTAACCAACATCCATACCAGCATGGTCTATTATAACAGGAATCCAGTTTCATATAACACAAAACTGTTGCGGTCGACTCTTTGTCCCGTTTTCTCACCTATACTGCTACTACATACCACTATTTGCTAGTATCAATGCTATTAACACAATTCGACAGTCTTCCAATGGCTTGAAGAACAGGATTCGGCACAGTAACATCGCCCATTTATATGGATATCAATAACAAGCGTAGGCCGCGACCAAAGTAAAAAAGCCATCTATAATAAAATATAACTAAAACTCACTCCAAGGCGTCTAATAGCTACCATACCTATTCAGACCCTTAGACATTCTAGTATCCTATGGTGACGTCTTGTTACTGTTGGATGTCCATCCCATATCAATGTTACAATGCCAAGCTCTCTTCCGCCTGTGTCGATGCTCCAATCCAACTTTACACCATTTTCCCTCAATGTCGTGATTTCCGTTTAGTGGAAAGAAGTCGTAATGATCGTCTTTCATGTTTTGGTTCTTCCTCCCGAACCTTACTCAGGACCTCAAATTCACCAGCGTTACTTGAATCATCCCTGCTGACTTTCTCAAGTTGCGCAGCCCTATGGTCAGCATCGTGTTGTGCCTCTTCCCTTTCAGTGGTGTCTTCCTCCTGTGCCTTTTTGGCCTCCTGTAGAGTGAGCTCCAAATCTCGGGCCTTGGCCTCGGCCTCTTGAACCTTCTTCTGGATCGTTGCGACACGTTCTTGGTGCAGATCATTCATCTGAACTTTAAGATTCTTGATATCTTGATCAACCTGTGTCTTCGACTCGCCACGGAAGACTTGTGGCTCGAACCTCTCCTTAAGCTTGCAAACTACTTCAAGGGCGTCCAGAAACTGCTCCCGTTCTTCTTCGCTGGTCCAAAAGTCGCCACTTTCGACTAATCCACGAAGGTCGGCCATTTTTGAGCCAAGTTCTGTTCTAAAAGTCTCGCGATTTTGCATCTTACTGCGGGCATTTTTCTTGCCTTGGATGCTTTCTTTGACCTGTTGGATCCGCTCTAGAATCTCATCCTTGATGAGGGGAGAATTGTCAGAGCTTGACGCGGGCGCTAGAGAATGGGTTCCAGACACTAGAGATTGGTGGTCCGGGGGCTCCAGGGTCGACAGCTTGTGCGACGATGAGGTCTTGCGGTTGAGATAAGGAGAAGGAGGGAGTCTGTCCCGCCATTTCTGCCTTTCTTTGGCAAGATCCAAATCTTGTGGAATCTGTTTTCCCATGACTAAGTGTTCGATGGCGAAGATGACAAAGACACCGCAGTTATACTCATCCCTTTGTGTAAAATCATCCTTTCAAGATCAGCCAGCATTCGAATTCGGGCCTGATTCATCCAATACCTACAATCAAGAGAAGTTTGGTATCTCCTAACACCTCCTTAAGCGCCTTTTCGATGCTCTGGGTGCGATAGGCGTCTGCTAGACTGTCGTAATGCTCCGCTTTGATACATCTGCCGTTTTCTTGATAAATGACAACCAGCGACCAGTGTTCGAAGGGCAAGGCCGTCTTCACCGGAACAAAGACTATGCTGAAGGCTTTTAGAAATTTGCCGCGAAGCGTTTTTCCCTCGTCATTGACTCCCTGCACATCGAGCCAAAGTGGATGCCGCGAAGAAAACTTGGATGTATTCTGGGAAAGCAGAATTTGCCTGACACTCCGGTCGATACTCTCATCGCAAAGCCACGCAGTGGGGTCCGATAGTTTCTGTTTGGCCCTGTCCTCGTCTTCATTCGGATGGAGAGATGAGGCGGCCAACTGCGAGTCGTGGTCACTGCCCTCTTGTAGAAGATCAAACAACTCTGCTGCACTCGAGCCTTGGGCGGGCATGTTCCTCTTGGATCGTCGTAGCTTGTTTGACATGGGGACTAAGGCATTTTTCAGAGGTCTCTTGAACTTGACCTCTGCAGCCATGTTGTCAATAGTTGGTAAGTCATCAGAAGGCTCGGCTTTGGCGGCTTCCTCAGGGTCAACGCCACAGATGTCTTTGTCAAACCTGCCACCCTCTTTTCCGCGTAAGATAGACCTATCCGCTGATCTCTGAAAGCGTCTGTCATTTTTGATACGTTCAAGAACCTGTCTACAGTTCGTTTGCGTGAGTGACTCTCCAGTTTTGACAGCTTCGCTAATGTAACCACCAGACTCATATAGTTTCTGCAGGTTAATTCCAAAATTGAGGCAGAGGACCGTGATGCTGTGAAGTTGATTAATAATGCGCTTGCTCGGTAGGAAGGTCTTGATGAAGGGCTGCTTGACCCAACCAGCCTGGCCATTCGGCCAATACTTGTTCATGAACTTGACATGGTCGACTGCCACGCGATCCTCGTTGGTCTTCGGGACGGTGTACCAATCAGGTACTGTTTGGACTAGGCCCTGCTTCTGGGACGACATCGACGCCGAAGGCCAAGTTAGGTGGGAGCTAGTGTTGGAGCCGGCGTTGGGGTCGATGTTGAAGTCGATGTTAAGGCCGATGTTGGCGCTGGTGTTTGCTCCGGTGGTGGAGCCGGAGTGGGGCTTGTTGGAGGCGGAGCAACAGGCATTGGCTCAACACGTGAGGAAGGGGGCTGAGGTTGATCTAATCGGTGTCACTCAGAGTGAAACGAAGGACGGCTATTAGGAGGCATGCGATTGAGCGTGCGTGTGTTGAGGATGGAGGGAAAGGAAACATGCCGCGGAAAATTGCTGAAGCAATTGCCTCTGTTGTTCAGGGGTAGCCGACGTAAGCTTGTGCGGCCTTGTAGCCTTATCTATAGGTTAGCAGACTATCGATGAGACTTCCTAATACGGAAATCGTCTGATAACATACCTCGGTTTTTAGCATCAAGGGGCTTCAACAGCACCACGAGTATTAATACAGCAGAATAGCAAATTGACATACTTTAAGATTTGATATCTGATTGCATTCAATGAGTGAGGCACTTGGTAAGACTGTGGGCGGTATCCAGGGTGTTCAAGTCAGCTTCGTCATGTTAGCCCCGCGTACATACGTCCAGCTACATGTTAGACCCGCCGACGGGATAAAAAGCTCTGGGCTATCGACTTGGCTTAGATGAAAACTTTTCTCCCGATGAGTGAGCAAGCCAATCATCATTGGGTTGCTTAGGTGATTGATGCTAACGCGACTCATGTTAGCGGCCATGTCATCACGATTGGTGGATGTTAGCGGTTGAAGTTCGGCTGTTAGGAACCGTCCCCAATGCGACCCGAGGGAGGTTAACATCAAGATTATCATATATGTTAACTCACCAGGTAACAAACGCGTGCACGTCTCTATGTAGGTTACACGAGCAATGGGGTTGAAGAGTGGGTACCACTTGATATATGCTGAATTTGGGGGTCCAACTTCATGCGTAAAGTGGGTTGATCAGGTGTATGCGAATATCAGCATCCTTATGGATATGCTAGATATATGAGGGTACGTAGAGTACGTACGATGAAAGAAATAAGAGGAACGGAAAAGTTGTTTTGTAAACATATTTGATGAGACAGCTTCAGCAAGAGACGTATGAGACAATTGCCCTGTTCTATGCAACAAAGACTGCCTCAGAACGATTGTGTTAATTTGAATTCTCAGAAGGGGGCTCCTTGGTATTCATTTTGGTACACCAACGATGCGTAAAACGTAGCCTCAAAGCCTGAGCCTTGATTCATCAAAAGTAGTGAGTTTCAGCACGTGCTGCGCAAGAAGTTTTCGATAAATTTCAAACTTTGGGTACTGAGCCGAAGATGGCGACGAAGCTGGTCTCGAGCATAGCGAAATGATGTTAATTCTGTGTAGCTCATACTATAGGAAAGATCAAGAAAAAAGGCAATACAACGAGGGAAAAGAGTCAATCTTTCGCACTAAACTTCCAGCGTCCGAACGAACTTAATAGTTAGTCGATCAGTATGTGGCTTTCATTGTTGCCTGTCAGTTTTGACGGGCCACCTTCTGTATGATTTTGTTAAAGAGCTCAAGATGCCGATGCAGCAAAGCTCTTTCAGAGCTGCATTTCTGATACGCCATAGCTTCTTCGGGGCTGCAATGTAGTTCTAGCAAGCAAGCGGCAGCATAGATAAACTGCGTCTGTGAAGCCTTACGAACATCATCAGAGTCCCTCTGAACCTCATCAGAGTCCCTCTTCTCTAACTTGTATTTAGGGTTAAATTCCAATGGTTTCATGACGGACATGACAGTCTTGAACATAAGCTTCGTACCATCACGATGCTGCGGCGTCATTGAGAATCTCCGGATGTTCAACTTTGCCTCACAGGCCCGAATCCGGTCATTCAGTGTACCAGGTAAAGGATCCCGCGGCAGTCGTGATTCAGTTCTTGAAAGGAGCCATTCAACGAGCCATTCAACTCCGTGCTGGTGGTAGTCCCTCATAGCCTTGTCCGAAATGCATTTGATACAAGCCCGCCCAGCGTCAGCTCCTCGAGCGCGGAATAAGAGGTTACAAGCTCGTAGTAGAGTAGTAGTGCATTTAAGGGCATCGTAACCGCAATGGCCATCGTCTACCATTGCCCTCCTGAAGGCCAAGCCAACCGAGGTCAAGTTTGCACATATCGCGTCTCTGGCGTGCCCATATTTGCACTCATTCGGAACTTTTGCTGTCTGACGCTCGCGTTCCCCAGTAGAAGTTCCAATACCGGATCCGTCTTCATGGGATGTCTCCGCGATTCTGCCCTCGCATTCTGAGAATGGTGGAGTCTTGGGTAGGTCATATGGACGGTCGTATGGTCCTCGTCCAGCTGATTTTAGAGCAAATGCATAGCAAATATTGCCCAGCATTTTGATTGGGTCTTCCAATATAGCTTCCATCGAGGCCTGGTATCCCAGAAACGCGAGGCACTTGATGATATATAGGACAGCTGCTTCACCAGGCTTTTCGGTTGCCCAGTACTCAAAGCTTGTTGCCGCTGCGGGGAATCGTTGAAGTTCACGAACAAGATCGTAAAACGACAAAACAGCAGGGTCTCCTAAATGAGAAACACATCTTTCAAGCTCTGTATAATCCCTTAGCTTGGTACTGTATACCTCAGGCGTTCCTGGGCAAGGATTTTCGACAATTTGATGTCTATCCCTGACCTCAGCCAGCTGAGAGATACCAGAGGTGCAATTTCCAATGAATTGTGAATCCAAGCCAGAAATTGGGGGGTCATCTCCTTTGTGCTCTTGGCCACAATAGTTTGCCAGAGCTTCGACCAGTTGTGGGTAGCATATATTGCGGCTGAAGGCGCGTCTTGGGCTACTGGGACTACCCTCTGCCATTGTGTCACTGTGAAGGGATATGAGAACATTGAGGTGGCTTGCAACGTCATCGAGAGCTATGTTGCAGGGAAGCGTATAACTATGGCGCCCCAATGCTTGTGAGGCGAATATCAGCGCGCAAATGTCAAAGTCTTTCTGGGGCCAGTCCAACCACTTTGGCATAGGCGATTCGTAGTGTTCCAGCAAACATAAGCAACCCCAGATGCTCAAGTTTGAGTTGCTGAACCTCGACCGATCTTGTGAGCATTGCCGAATATTGCAAGATTGCTTGACGGGTTGAACATGCTGTCCCAACGTATGGCTAGATTCTGGACACCGACTGAGTGACTCTTCCATGGACTGAACAAGCCATATCCTATGTCCTTCACTTCCGGACGACCGAATATGTTGAAGGTGGGTCTGGGGATCTATGTAAGGTCGATGCAATTTTGAGTAGAGCCATATAGTCTCCAGTACGTCTCGATTGAGATCCTTTTCGAGGGGTACTTGGGTTGCTTGTGCCAATGATTGTCCTCCCGGGTCATTAGAATGCCGAGATTGACGGTTCATCTGTATGTCCAGCGGGATTTTCATGGTGAGAAGAGATTGGATCGGGCATAAGTTAGAGGGTTACTCTAGGTTGATGAAGGAGGAAAATGGCTTGTATTTAAAGAGCAAAGTTTCGGGCGACAGCGACTACTAATGCCAGTACAGACAGGGTTGGGCGATAACCTTGCTCCCCGCAGAACTCCACGAAGCCTGCCCCCCACCCCCCTCCTCACCCCTGCGCCGGCATAATGGTTCAGCTCTCGGATGATTCCCGCACCGTCTCCAATATGTCATGGTGCATCCGGCTCCGCGCAACACGGAGATCTGCAGCTTAGCAAAAGCAAGCATAATATTGAACCAAAACCACACTCGTATTGATTGCCAGACCAGTCGTAATTCCACTGGACTGTAAAATATGGGCGTGGAAAACAGCCAATCGCCAGAATAATGGTAGCTAGTCTCAATTCTAAGAATAATTTTTCTAGACAAGCCTTGTTGTCGCGTAAGGTCTCGAGAATATCTGGAAACTTTTGTTCATCCTGAGGTGACCACAATACGTCCGATTATTATCTCAGGATCCAGTCTATATCTTCTTCATTTTTCGTTACTCGTATGCCATAATGTTCGGCAGCTTGCCCCTGCGTTGATAATTTGATGGTGCCGTTCCCGGAAGTCGGTCGTTGGGTCAATCGTAAACCTTTCCTGTAAGGATTCGTGCCTCACACTAACGTGCTGCTTGGCAAAACATGGCATCTATCAAGACTTCCATCTGCGATGCGAAGTGCTCTCGGGCGTTGTATCTGATTTGCCTTGCCCTTTTCTCGCACCTGGTGTGTTTGGCTCTAGATCTTTACAACAGACTGTCTACGTAGCCATAGTATTGCTACCAGTTGGAGCACCTACACCCTGTGCACAACAAGACTTAGAATCTACGCAATCAGGCTTCAGCATAACGTAGATAGATACAGTTAGGTCAGAAACATATTCATAGTCGGAACTTGTCGTCCATGCTGGATTTGCCGCTCTCAATTGCATCCTCCTAATCCGGAGAGTCGTCATTATCATCAATGGCGCTCTCGCCGTTGTAGTCGTCGGTATCAGAGTCTACAGCAGCCTCGTAATCCATTATTGGTGTCATAGCATTGTTGCTGAACGAGACATGCTTCTTGCTCTCAGATAGACGTGAGCTGGGGTGTCGTGAAGCCGCGGCGCTCTGAAGGGAGCCGTAGCCTTTAGACAAGCTGCCGATCTGGAACACAGGCTTGTTGTTTCTGAGGCTCTGGCCCTGTTCACTAGACACAGGCGATGACTGACGCTCCTGAATCTCGTCTGAGGATGGAGCAGCACCAGGAATAGTTTGAGGGGGAGGAATCTGGGAAGGCCAAAAGCCATGCACGACAGTAGTGCGCGAGGGACTTTGGGACGAAGGTTGCGATGAGCCCTCTGAAGCTGTGATGGACTTTGCAGGCAATTTCGACTCGACTGTATTAGAGCCAGATCACCCGAGAGCTGGAGGAACTGGCAAGGACTCCTTGGCGACAGGAGCATCGTGAGGCTGACAGAGGACCCTTGTTCTTAACAATGGGAACAATCATCTTCTCAGAGTCGTCGGAGTTGATATTGTGATCACGTTTGCTTCGGGTGCTTGCGCAAGAGTCTTGACGTCGTACACGAGGGCGCGCAATCTCTGATACTGGAGTAGAGTCAACGACCTCTTCGTCTATGAGAGACACAATACTGCGAGATAGTTCAGGCATTCTCGACTCGGAAGGAATATTCTCAGGAATAGTCTGAGTAGTAGAAGTCTTTCCTCGTTGTCAACAACAAAGGTCTCTCTTTGCCAGAGTCGCCAGCTGAGGTTCTCTAGTCTTCGTCCCTGTCCAACGGAGTCTGAGCATGTAGAGAAGACTGGCTGGTCAGCATCTGTGATTAAATACGCATAGGAGTTAGGTTACCATTCCACATGCTACATAAGTGAGCGGAATTTCTAGTGTCGACCTTGTGGATGGCATCTGCATCCACTGTCAAAAGATGGTATGTAGCCAATAATTCATCGCAATAGCGAATTGAATGGTATAAGAAATAGACGTCTACGAAAGGAGGGTTGAGAATAATACAAGTTCGAAATTAAGAATGAAACAATGCAACAGTAGTGAAGACAGGTAATTATGCTGGCTGAGTACTCCCACCATGAGTCAAACATGCCATACGGAGACACGAGGGTGTGAACCACCAATAGCAAAAACAACGAGGATGGCAGATGTCGCCCCTTGCAAGCCAATGCATCTTCCAGTTGTCTTCAATCGGGCAGGTTCATTATCCACAAGACGTTGGAGAGCTACAGGGCCCTGCAAACACAACGCCTGGTCGTGGCACCAAGGCGGCACCAGGACCCATTTCTGCTACAACCCCCTTGGTCGTCCGACGGCAACGGCGTTTAGTGGATTGCTTTTGAGTATTCCACAAACAGAGTAAAGATGAAATACACAGTTCGTTGCGACGTCGAGTCAGTTGACGCCGACAAGCTGTCCCCAGAATTCAAACAACTGAATTGCGTCTATCCACAAGCGTGCGGACCCAGAGATCAATATCGAGGCAACCGTCTCGCATATGAGACGGATTGCAACCGCATCGCTTGGGCTTTAGCCGAACTCAACGTTGTCCTTCGAGGGAGTGAGGTCTTATCCAGCGAGCAGTTGACAGCTGGCGTAATAGCAACCAAGATCCCCGGCTACAAAGTCGACGAGTGCGGCGATTGGCAAAAGAGCTCGAGCGACAGAATATTTCTAGCCTTCCATCTAGAACAAGTCTTCAGCGATAGCAGTGTGGCTTGCAAGAGGTCTTGCTAGTTATGGGATTTGGTCTATTGTGTTGTCATCTTCACATATTTTTTCGCTGGGATGGATTTGCATACTAGTTTGGCTATACAACCCTACAGCTCGTCGTTTCAATGTAGTTCAACCAGAGAAGCAAAGTAAAGCAACCATCTTACTCTTGGCTACTGTAGCTTTGCATATTGGAACCTGCTCCGTACGACCCAAGTATCTACGACGCGTCCTCCTAGCCTCATACCAATGGTGAATCTTTCTCTCCGTTTTGGATGCGAAGCGATGAGAAAGCTTCATAAGGTTACGCAAATAGCGACGAGTTCTTCCGTCAGGCATATGGCGACAAAGTTTCGCCCATAACTCGAGTCCTTTCATCGAATGAGTCACAGGCCAAGGTAGGTGTGCGCCGCTTCCTATCAATCTACCACCTTTATGATAGATTGAGCTCATCCAGGATAGATGTCTGCATGTAGCCGAAGGGTTCATCATAACCTTTACTCATAAAGTAGTAAAATCTTTTCATAGGTTGTCTTATGCATCAGGGTCGCGTGGGAAAGTTGACCATCTAATATGCATTAGCTCCTATACAAGGCTACAGGAGACAGTACTTTATGCCCTTTGGAACACCTTCACTTACCTTCGACGCGGGCATCTTCCTCGGCGACATCGAAGCAAACGGTATTGATCCTTAACGCTGGCGGGAAACTCAGTCGATCGGGCGAATATCTTGGCTATATCTGAAGCACACCAGACCATAACTATAACTACTCGGGAGGAGTATTTCCAACCGTAGTGGGAGACTTGGGCAAAGTCGACGACCGTAATTTTAATGTATACCTCTCTAGCAAGCCGGCTGTTTTATCTCTCAAGAGGACTTATTCTAACACAGTAATGATATTTATTCCTGATCCAGCCTGCGTTGACTGTAATTATAGCGTCCTGGGGCCAGACCGTTGTAGTACCTCCAACTATGAGACTTATCTAACCCCATATCTCAATCGTGCAGTCTTCCAACTCCCTTATGTACTAGATTTAGGATGAATTTGAACCTCGTATTTGGTTCTATCCTTGGTGTAGTGGTCCGCAGAGTTGGCTCCAAGCTTAGTCAACGCATTATTGAACTTGACGAGTTGTCTTGACGTTGGATGGCTGACTTTTCGCTGTTAGACTCCCCCATATAATATAGGTATACGCAGTACCTTTCGTAACTTCGTCAAGGCGGTCGTGAATAATGAAGCCGCATTCACTCGCCGCCCCCAAGAATTGGCTTTCGAAATCAGTTTCGTTGTCTTCTGCAGGCATGCTGGAAAGTTATTAAAATATTGGATAGGTTGTGGAGAGATTAGAAGAAAAAGGCTTGGAAACAAGTGGCACAATAAGCAGATTATATACTGGCGAATTGGGCCACACAAATCTCGACCCATCTGCCCTGCTTCTCTGGACAGGCACTGTAAGCCAGAATCTGGGTGATATGCATGGGTGTTGTGCTACCTTTGGGGAGAGATTCTAAGTTATCGAGTAATTCCTAGTACATGAGGCAAGCAAGTAAGCTATTGAGTCAACAGATAGTCAGGCCATGGGCAAAGAATTAACTTCCGCATATCCCCGTAATTGACTTTTGCGGCAACCTTTACCCTGGACTCTTGCTCTTGCTCGCCTCGCTGGACTAGCCAATTATTACAGCTGAAGAGTCTTGTATCAAGTCATCGAACCAAGGCAACCGGGGAGGGCATAAAATATGCAGGGGTGACGACCGAGTAGTTTTCAACCCCCTTGTTCCGTGCTGAGTCAGGGGCTATGCCTGTTCACAAGCTACTGCACTGTATACTGTGTGATCGCTGACCCTCCATTACTATTCGTGAGTGAGATTTTCGGACTTACCCTTGCCTCCATATTTCGGCCGCAGGTCTCACCCCTCGAGTTGGCTGAGGATAGGTGGTCTCACATGACCCACCACATAATCTGGCGGGTGAAGATGGCGTCCAGGGCTGAAACAGGAATCCAGGGGTACAGGTCCGCACTTGCAGAAATCCATCACATAAGGAAAGACAGATGCTCATTACTTCGCGACTATGCAACCTTATGTCTGCGACGTACCAGAGATGGCAGCATGCATGAATGTGCATTGCATTGCAGTTCACGACTGTCTGTATATGAGCACAGAACTGATCCTTTAAGGATCTTGCTCAATCATATCTCTCACTGCGCCAAACGAGAAAGGGGCTTGTTTCTGGCTCGATTTTGGCCTACCGGGTAGGCTTCCCCGTCCGGGTGACACCATCTTTATGGCTTCAGCAAATGCACAAAGCTTGGACATTGGTACATCCCTGCATAAAGTAGTCTTGAGATAACAGCAACGGTAATTGGCTAGACTTTGGGCCAGGAATCAGCAAGACGCCGGCACCCCGGGATATGAGAGGCACGTATATACAAGCGTAGATACCGTTTCATGGACAATCTCGCCAGACGCTCGGTTCTCTTCGTTTCCGAATGCCGCGGTAGCTAAATAGGTAGCAGTAACGGTTATCAACGGGGTCCGAACGGCGGCGCCGGATGTTTGCCCTGAATGCGGGCCGCCCCCACGTCCCGTGTTCCACATATTGATCTTCCCCATCATGCCGAATGGGGACTGGTATGCACACCAGATGGGAGCCATGAAGGCGGATGGTACTTGGTCATGTTTGCGCGGTTTCCCCCCCCCCCTACTGGCCATGGAGATCAGCTGCTAAACGCGCAGGCGCATCAACTGCAAGTCGAAATTGACCTGCTGGTCCGAGACGGCCCCGGGAGAGGTCTCGACTCACAACAGAGCAATGTACGTCACCTCTGAGCCCAGATAACACTATTAGGCGAGAGCTGTTTGTAACCCATTCCGACGGTCCGATGCGGGAGCGAGCTTTGGCAGCGCTATACTCGAGTCGCACATTCCACAGCGTGCTGAAGGGGCAGGCAATACATCAAGATAGATTTGCCGGGGCTCTCGGGGCAGCGTTCGGCATCTTGACTACATTGCGATCCGATTTCTTTGTGATTCAGATCATGTAGAAACGCGAGGTTAGGTATTAAAACAGAATCAAATTTTCATGTTGATGAGGGTTCGAAAGACTATTAGTCGTAACAATGCTTCTCTAGCTTGAACACCAATTTCCGATGCTTCCAGGTCGCGTACATTTCGCGCCAAAACGACAAATAACCGCGCTGGCGGGGCACGCTTACACTAAAGATCATGAAGTTCCAAATCGTTTTTCTAATAAATTAGTCCTCACATATTGTTTTACCAGAGTGTTGTACCAAGAAAAGCACAATCTTTTTCATGAAATTCCGAATTGCCTAAAGAACCTGCATGTTAGCTAGCTGAAAACCTCCAGGTCTCGCTCTTCAATCTACCCTACACAAGTCACTGTGATCATAGCCAGTGGCTGTTAGCCGGCTTTCAGCCGGAAAATCGGTTCGCCTTTTGGACACCATCTGCGAAACATGTTGGCCAAGCTGTTGACTACCCACGGCACGAATGCCATCCATGCCATTCTTCAATTGGCTCTCCGACGCATGACATCTACTCTTTTGAATATTCCCTCTCCAGCGACATCGAAATGTGACGAAGCTTCCTCTCTACCAAGCGACAGGCAACCCCATCGCCCAAGATGCGGTTCATACGCTAGCATCTCGACACAAACAACGAGCGCTGCCGCATCTCCAGCTCGGACCATGCTGGCCTCAACGCGTTCTGCACGCTGTGAAGACCACTGTTCACCGCTCTGATACATGGCCGATTATAGCTGGAAGGCTAGTCACACCTCAAGACAACGCTTCTTCATCGCATCCACGTATACGGTCGCAGAGCAAGATAACAGTTCCTCAGGAGAGCCTCCTTCGCGACAGCCCACTACACAAGCTTAGCTCGTTCTCGACTTCATCCCTGGCCAGCCCCTCGATCTGCAAGCGTTGACGAACGATATGCTGATGCGACGAAAACACTTCTATACCCAGCTGATTGAGATGATGGCTTAATTACAGAACCTGGAGTTCACGGCGTCGGCCTCGCTGATGCCAGATCACGATGTAACTCGGCAACTAGCTTCATCTCACAGCGAACTTTTGCTACGGGATCACTACTACCTTGATATTGACCAAACGTGGCTCCCATTCCTGCACTAAATGAACCGATTCTCTTGATCTCTTCCAGTTCCTGGTCAACAACTCCCTAAAAATGGGAGTCAGCTTTGTGGGGGATGGTTCCATCACTGTCTCTTAGACGCGTCACCCACCATTCCGCTGCCCGACTCACCTCAGGTCGGTGTTGCAGGTAGATCAGTCCTTCTCAAGACAACGCATCGTCGTCGCATTCACGTATACGGACGGCGTGAAAGTCCAATTCACGCCAGCTCTATGTCGCAGTCTTTCTCGTTCTCGACTTTCCATTGGCGAGCCGCTCGATCAGAACCGCAAACGAACGACACCACTACGGCAAAAACACCTCTATACACAACTGATTGGAGGGCAGTTACAGAATCCAGAGTTAACAAGCCAGCCTCGTCGATGCTAGGTCACGACCGAGTGCTAGCTGCCGACAAAATACTCTCCGGGCCACCAAGCAATTCACCGCGAACTTGAGGCCGTCTAGCAGCGCACGACCTCTACTGGCATGCCCAGTGACACCATGAAGCTGGACATCTTGCACCGAACCATATGTAACGATTCGCCCTAGAGTCCGTGTGGCTCCCTATCAGCCTTTGCCAAAAAGCTCCCAGCTGCTCTGAGCGGCGGTGCGCTCGTCTGGCGCAACTCGTTTTCGACGCATGACATGTCGTAGTGTTGTCGTAGGGCCTTTCCATTGACGGTCATGGGTAATGAAGGTTCATCATTAGCTTGTACGAGGGCAACATGCCGAGCAAAAACACGAAGTAATGAACTGGGATTAATGGAGAACAGCTGCGCCTTCTGAGATAAACTTCCATGACCTCTGGGTGCTGAAACCAGCTGACCAAATTGTGGCAAACCCCATCTTGGTTTTCGTGCAGCCTCAGACTGAATACTACAATCAATAACACAGTCAACATTCCACTCAATAAACATTGCCCTCAAGTAAAGCTATAGCTTTGCAGCATAAAATGCAGATTACAATGAGATCATCCAGCCTGTACACTATCCAAGAAATCGCTGAACCAAGCCTGAAAAGTAGTATCAATCCACTTCCCAATCACCCTCAAAGCAGTTAAAAGCTGATAAATACCCACCAACGTAGCTGTATCCCCGATCCTTATTGACTGATCCAAAAGTGACTACATCACATGTTAGTCAACAAATCATGAACATGGTTCACGCAAACTTACAATCTTGTTCTTATCATCCTTGGCGAACATTACAGTCCAAACATCGCCATGAACTTGGATGACAGGGATAGCGATAGGATCTTTTGTCGATTTCACAGCTCGGAGACGCTGATACCATGCTGCAGTCCATATCCCTAGCTGAACGTGGCTTCTGTTTATCACACCAGCAGATGTCTTTGTCTCGATGAAAACGGGTGCAGGCCGTCGAGATAGAGCATCATATAGAGTCTGATTAACAGTGGGATATTCCTGATTCGCAAAAAACCTGGTGATCTTATCCTCTAACGCATTGTTGGGCATTAGAACGAGAGCAAAGTCGACCAAGTTATGAACCGACGATGACTCAGGTTCCGTATATGTTCCAGTATCATCGCTGAGAATACTTGCGTTGCTCGATGTCGCACTAGATGACGCAGACGACCAGCCTTGTCCTTGAGACTTCGGTCGAAAAGTCTTGATGATCTGCGCATTGGCAATAGTCTCTGCCCTTGTCGAAGGGATGGAAGAGAGAGCTAGCTTGAGGATTGGATAGTGAACTTGTGCATTCCATGCTGACTCTCCCTTCGTCATAGTACTTGCTTCAGCAGCTTCGGCAAGAATTTCTAGGACGTTTCGGTGCTGCTGCCTAAACCATTCATCTTGCTCCTGGTCGCCACTCCCTTGCCACATGAATGATAGGACCTTGGCGCGTCTGCGGTCCTCTGCATCCATAATGCGTTCGAGGTTCCGTGGCAGTATTCCCTGCTGCTTGATAGCCATGTAAAGCTCATTGTACAAAGGCTGGATATCGGCAGGCAATTCGGATTCCAGATCTAGAGGATTAACCACATAAATCGGCGGATCCAACTGCTTTAGACTAGCTGTTGTCATATATCTTTTCGATGTAGATGCACGTTGTCGCTTTGAAGGCGATGGGGAAGATTCGCGACTCGGTGATGGTCGATAAGAAAGTCTTCGGCGCAGGAACTCGTGGTGTTTGACATCGTCGAGTGATTGAGGTGTTGATTCGAGATCCGGAGGTTTGGTAGCGCGGCGCTTGGGGCTCGGGCTCGGCATCGGACTCATGAGAGGGCCTGAAAGGTCGACGCTGTCGTAATTTCGCTTGCTTGATTGTCCTGATTCTTTGCCTTGAAGAGCATAATCGTCCAAAATTTTCTGGGCCCAGATTTCTACCTGATCTGGTTGCATTTCTGTTGCTGGTTACATTGAGAGGATCGCGATTGTGGTGGTGGTAAACCCAAGTGTAAACCTAACTGCAGAGAAATTGGGTTGATGTTGTTGCGGGGCAACCGATCGATCGATGAGCTAATAGCAATCTATTATCGATAGTGTTGATCGTTATTAGCAATCTTGTCGCGATAACACATCAACTGTAGGCCCCACTAAACCTATTTTCTTTGTAACAAGTTAACCCGAAATTCAATCAGAAATTGAACAAACAACAAAGCAGCATCTCATTTCGTCGTCAATACATATTGCCTTTCTTTCCTGCGATGTTGGGTCGGCAGCTTATGAACTCTGGTCATGAGCATGTTGAAGGCAGCTAATCAAGCCTGATGGCCTCGTGATATATAAAGTATGTCTCACGACTGCTTACCCTAGAGCGAAGATGTTATTCCCGAACAGCATACAAAGGTCAACTCTCTCCTGTAAAAAAACTTTTTCTTGGCATCCGCTGTTAGCGTTCCGCTAGGGCAAAGGGCTTTTACAGGCCGAAATGGCAGCAAAGGCGGC
The DNA here is from genome assembly GCF_900044065.1 of Fusarium mangiferae. Taxonomy (NCBI): domain Eukaryota; kingdom Fungi; phylum Ascomycota; class Sordariomycetes; order Hypocreales; family Nectriaceae; genus Fusarium; species Fusarium mangiferae. The sequence goes on from NW_024573942.1 coordinate 324,568, forward strand.
TGTGGGGCTAGCGGAGCCTTAACAGCTGCCAGAAGAAAGGGATTTGGAGAGTTGACCTTCCTTCGTGACAAGCGTTCTCAGCGACACTGAGCTTCGCGAGCTCTTAACATCGCCCTCGGGCACTATTTCCTACGTGATACCTACGGCTTCTTCACACCTCGACATTACGGCTTCGCGAGCCTTCGACATTCTGGGCTCTACGCCCTCCTTCCGACTTTCCCGCACGACCGACATCTGCAGCCTCGGCTGCCGAGACAACATTCGCAGCATCCTGCTGCTTGACATTCAGGGTCAACGTACCCTCACTTCATTTTCGCCTGCAGCTTCGCGCTGCCTCCAATCGACCTTKGCAGCTTCGGCTGCCGAACAAGAACAGCAGCCTTCAGCTRCGCGACTTTCTGGGCCCTCAGTTGCCCCCGACCTCGACGCACGGGCCTCCAGTGGCTCGCTGCCCTTTTCCTTTTCGCAGCTCGAACGCTGCATGACCGATCTCTGCAGTCGTGTACTGCCCAGAGACCCTCTTTCTTTCTCTCTTTCTTTCTCTCTTTCGCGGCCTCGGCTGCTGCCCGGAACACGACCGGGCCCCGACAATTCGTCTCAGCGGATGAGACCACCAGACATAAATCGCTGGGTTGAAATGGTGCAGAGCTTCCTGGAGACCGCGGAAGGACGCGGCCGTCTTTTCCCGCAGAGCAGCGTTCTGGCCGCCTTGGGTTTTTTTCTCTTGTGAGGGTTTTCCCCAAGGATGCACGGTTCTGGGGTTGCAGCTACTGGCGATCTTAGAGATTATGAGAACTTTCTGCCTTTGGGTGTGAAAAACTACTTGATCTATCTGTGCAGGAGAATTCTAGGCTGGAGAGAGATGAGTTCCCGCTGACGGGATGCCCTCTTGGAAGAAATGCGCCTTTGTGCCGATGATATGCTGGATGAACTGGATGGAGACGCTGCTGGATGGAAGCTCTGCTCAGATCAGATGTATTGATGTCCACTGGGACGTGCTTCACCGGCAACTACTGTAGGGCTGGCTACGAGTAGAGAGGTGCCTCTTGGGGGGATGAGTACAGAAAACGCTCGAGCATGTATACGGCTCCCACGCAAGAGGCCTTGCAGATGGTCTGAGGGAGGATCAATACAGTAGCGTTTACAGATAGTTTAGCTCAGCACGTCTTGTGCCCCAGTAGGGGACTTTCGGGGCCTATGGCCCCCCGGACGAAAAACATACATAACATATAACATAACATAACCGACTGTGGACAGGTCGATTAAAATTGAGTGGGTTTCATTTATTAAATGTTTCTCCATGTGCCTTTGAGATGTGATGACCTGGAATGTCTATCAGCACGAAGAAAGCTCTTCCTGGCGATTGTTAGAGTCCTGTTAACATCGCCACCATACTTACAGCCATTTTGGCGCCCAAAATCCTTGGCTCTAGTTTGGTTTGGTTTGGTTTGGTTATCCTACTCGGTTCTGGTCACTTACGCGACTATGCCCGGCTAGCGGGGTCCGGCGAACAGCCGAAGCCTCGCGGATCAATACTGATCCGCGCTGCCCCACTTCGCCAGCGTCTAAACAATCCTTGGCTCTAGCGGAGCGCTAATAGTAGGTAGAAAAACTACATACAGGTATGCTGACATTCGTTCACCAATCACGACAACCCTTCCCAACAAGGTTTAGCTGGAGAACGCGTCACAGCAAACGAGCGCTTGCTTCTCTCACCTCTCTTCACTCCACGCGCGTGTGCTCCTCGATTAATGTTATTCTCTAGATGGCTTTCCTGTCCTTGGCGCTCGGTCTCCGAAATTATACTCGAACAGCATTAAGAGCAACCCGGCCAGGGTAACCACGACCGGATTGGAAGCTTTTCATATTCTACGCTACTCACAAGTTATACAGGGCCATTTCGCGACACGATGGCTGCCGCTGTACATCAACTTCCGCCAAGCACTCGCGTGCAATTTTCGATGCCCAACAGAACAATTTTCAGTTGGACAGACTGCGTGCAGGTCATGGCCCTGAGCGACATGGATTTACTTCCCCTAATAAAAGAATGTGACTGCGCCATTGCTGTTCTAAGAGAGGAGATTGAACGACGACAGAAGCAAGGCAACTTACAGCGAGGACTGCCTATTACATCGGAATGCTTAAGAGTTTTCAAACAATGTGCAGGACGCCCTCTTGAACCTGTGGAAATTGAAGCTCAAGCCTCCTTGGATTCAACGAAGTTGATCCTTGGACGATTGACTGGGAGGTGTCTCCCATGGATATCTTCGGGCAGGCTATCCCTTGGTGAACAAGCGAGCATCGTTCGCCTTGTTCTCAATCTAGCCACGTATTATCACACAAGCAATCTGACTCCAGAATGCCAACCGAATGATCGGGAAGGTTTTAGCGTTCCACATGCGCTTCCTGATACAGCCACACGGACAGCAGCGCTTATATTCTTCGCCGGGAATGACGTTCCCGAATGTTTCCTCGACACCCGATGTGTTTTGTGGTCTGAGGACGGCGAGATCTCCGCCTGCACTGTGAACTCCAATTTCATTGATGATGGGTTAAAGTGTCTCCAGCAATTTGGTTTACTTATCAAGCGAGAGGGCGAAGGCGGAGCCATGTATTCATACGACTCAACGAAGAAAAAGCCTGCGAAGCACTTACCAAAAAAAGACCTCGCCAGCTTGCGGTTGGAAGCATTGAAGCACGTATGCTACATCTTCCCAAAGGATGGTCAAACAGAACCTCATAAGTAGGCTCAGCTGCTCACCAACACGGACCTCCACTGACCATTTAGGTATACACAAAAAGGATATGCATTGTTGCCAGTTCTCCGCCGATGCGTGCCCTATATGTGGTGTGATTACGAATTATGGAGAGATTATGCTTTGCTTTCTTCGGCCTTCGAGACGTTCCTGTCTGCCACACAATTTGGTGACTTGACTTGGAAGATTCAAGCTATACGGGTGGCCGAGGAACTGGCAATCCTCATGAAGGACAGCGTCAACCTCGCAAGAGTATCGTTTCGGCATTTTGCCCTGAGAAGACTCCATTTTGCTGGGAAACTGACAACAGATTCATCACTATTGCACCAATTTCCCTCACCAGATTACATCAAAACATATGATAGGCGCTCGAACGCCTTCATGGGCCAACTCGTTCTGATTGTAACTCAAACGTTGATCGATAGATCAGCAACTTCCCAAGACGTGTACACTTCGACACAGAAATTCCAAGCGCTTCCGGGGACAATTTCTCTCCAAGAGAGTCTGGTTAAACTGGAGGCGGAGTTTCTCTACGCAAAAAGTCTTCGATATGAAGGGAATTTCACTGCTGCCGTTGAGGCGTTTCGGGGACTCCTCAGGCATGCCGTGGACCTCAAGTCAAGGCTCACTTTAAAAATCATTGTCCAGTATGGTGAGCTGGAGAGTGAACGGGGTCACCACTCTTTCGCGCTCCAGCTTCTGAAGCAGGATGAGGAGTTTGTTAAAGGCATACACTCTCTTAAGCTTGGATCCGGTAGACGGCTCAGTTTATCCCTCGCTTATGCACATCTCATGGAAGTTCTTCACAGCATCGCGCAGAACGATTATAGATATGAGGTCATCTTAGATCGGGCGGAGTATATGTTTCAATGGCTAGGAAGTACATATGAGAAAATGGGCCAAGTTGGTCGCACTGTCCAGCAGAGCATCTTTCAAACACGGTGTGGTTTGGCAATCATTCACCACATTCGCCAGAAACTGTCGCTTGCATTTGATGTCTGGGAGCAAGCGAAGTCCGCTGCTGGCCTTTGTTGGCCGGACCAAGGATATGCTTTCATGATCACAACATATTCTCAGAGCCAATTGGCCTTTGTACTTCATCGCTCGGATGCAACGCAACTTCGCGAACAAGCTGAGCAGACTTGGAACGAGATAAAGCACTGTCGATACTATAACTTCATCGGATTGGGAACAATATGGCCTGACCTAGTGGGTGATTGGGAAGAGAAACAATCACGCTCTCGCATCATCCCTCGATTACGTACATGACTGGTTCAGCTTCTGCAACACAAACGCCACAAGAAAAAGACTCCCGGTCACGAAAACCTGGGTTCCCATTTCGCGCGCACAACCCATGGCTTGCTCCCGATCAGCAATCTTGATCTTCACATCCCGTGAATGGGACTTCCATATTTCGGAGTAGGTCGCCAACCGCTTGTTGTCTGAATGGCCCGTGTCGGAGGTTAATACGATGCCTTCAACATGCTCCCTTAGTAGGGTGGCGAGGGTCTCTAGGGTGTTATACGGATCGTGCCGGTCGGAATCTAGGCCAAAGACAAGTACGTTTTTTGCACTAAGATACGTTAGCGATCGATTATGAAGACTCTTAAGGGATAGACCTTTGGGGTTTATTTAAACGGAGAAACCACTTCGCGGCAATTTCAACGCTCATTGGATTGTGAGCGCCATCCATATACCACGTCGTAGAATCTTCTTCAACGATGTGGAAGCGACCGGGCCATCGAAAGTTTCGAAGACCATCCTCAACGTCTTCAGGACTTAAATGGCTTCCCGGAGTGTGATGATTGAGGAATACGTCGCTGGCGCGGAGCGCTAGAGAGGCATTGATGCGTTGAGCATCATCCTGGAATTTGCCCGGAAGCTCCTGCAAAGCTTCAACGTAGCCCAGAGTAACCCCCAACTCCCTAGCCCGAGCATCTAAGATTCCCGCCGCACGTGGATGCTGGTCTACAGACAATGCGCAAGCACCTTTTTTGAAGATGCCACCTTTATGCCATGCGATGCTTTCGTACGTTCCACCCAGCTCTTCCTTGTGATCGAGACCAATTGTCGTGATGGCAGTGACAACAGGGTCGTCAATAATGTTCGTAACGTCGAACTCGCCCCCATGATGGGTCTCGTATATCGCTACGTCCACACCTTCCTGAAGAAACACGTGAAATGACATGATAGCGAGTAACTGGAGCTTTCGGGGAGGTTCCTTATCTTCCTCATCAAGCCGAAGACCGTCCCACACTTCGAAGAAGGCTTTCGTGAAATAGGCCTCTGATAAAGGCTGGAAATTGATACGAATCATATCGTTGTAGTTCATCAAGGAGGGCGACGTGTAAAGCCCACGCTTTAGCGGGAAACCGGTTCTTCGCCCGTAACTTCCTAGTAAGCTGTCGATGTATGCGCAAGTGCTTCCCTTGCCCTTAGTTCCCGCCACGTGGATAACCTTGAGGCGCCTAAGTCTCTCGTCCTGGCAGGTTAATGACAATGAAGCGGAAGGTAAAGGCACCGCGACGTACTGTGTGACCTAGCGATCCCAGCCATTTTTTCATACCCTGTATGTGGGGAGTGCCTTGGAAAATAGGGGAGCCACTGGGAAATCGTTTGACGGGGAGCGTTGAGGAAGGAGGTTTCGAAGATCGGAGTGATTGCCTAGATTTCAGGAGCTGCATCGCTCGCTGAGGTTGTAAGTATATACCAACGATTAAGAAGAAGAGACGGAAGTGATTGGCCATACTGAAAAGGTTCGCTCTTCCATCATAGCTACTCGAACACGAAGGGCCAAGTCCTTAAAACTCGAGTTGCATGGTGATAATACTCCTCTTGGAAAATAACGCAATCGGTATGCTATGCTATCCACTTGCTGAGTCATTGTCACGTGATCCGTTTTTGCACTATGGAACATCGAGTAACTTACCTCCAATTATTGAAACCTCTGAGGCAGCCCCATTAGGATGGGACTTAATCGATATTATTGACAATAACGGAAATGGGCATCCTGAGATGCCGGCCTTATGGCAGCGACTCCAGGATGAAGCTGAAGAGCAGAATGCAGAAGTCTCATATATTTCTTTGGTTAGTTCATAGCCAATGCACTAGTAATGTATACAAAATGCGCTCTCTGGGTTCTGGTACATACCTTCAGAGTATTGATCCTGATCGACACGATTGGCAATTCCATGCTAGGCGCTGTATACGTCTTTGTACTGTCCATTGTGGGAGGGGTGTCAGTAAGTATTACATCTCATTCATTAATGCACTGTTATTTCATAGCTAAGCAGATCTTCTTTCGAAACGACAGAGCTAGCAAAATAATACCGATTTACGCCATCTTATCTTCTCTCTTCAACAGTTGAAAATGACGGGACGTATCAAGAGATATGTTTGAAACTTATTAACAGTGTGCAGCGATACATTAATAACGCATAGCTTATGGTCTATTTATGCATCAGAATATTCCTACACTAAACATTGCGTTAACCATAAGAGAAATACTATTATAGCATCAGGGTTAAATTTCTCATACTCATCAATGACTTGTGCACAGTGGCAAATACTCGAGAGAAATAGCAATATTGCTGAGAGCTTCACGAGCTAGCATATAACGAAAGTGGGAGATATTCATCGCTTGTTAAAGTGGTACGAAGGTAATGAATCTTAAATGCTCCTTTGATGCATCATTAAACTAATATGCATTATAGGAACGCCGACCAAGATTTAAATTTGATTAACCACTATCATGCTACTGCCAATTACGGGACTCAGATCAGCCATCTTGATAATGCTGTTACTGGTAGAGAACAGCGAAACAACTAAATGAATCGTGAGTAACTCTAGATGTCTTAGTGATGCACTACTGATTGATATATAATGAAGGCAATAGGTCAGCCCAGACCTCCTCCAGCTCAAGAAGCCGCTTGGTATGGGATATTAGGCAAAGATCGCCTTTACAATCCTCTCCACTCGGCCTAATGCGGGGCAATTCCGTTGCATCGGCTAGAATGACATATCTATGAGGCATAGATAATGCATTGCTGATCCTTTTTAGTCGCTCTCAAACCCATGGTCGAGTCCTGCGAGGCCAGCAAACCCTCCTCAGTACACTATGGGATATTGGGCGCAAATGGAAAGAGCATAGTTATGCAGCACAAGCGCAAAGGGAGGAAAGAGAAGAAAATCTGCAATGCATCATTTATGTATAGCTTATCACTTGACATTACAAACAGTATCAACGTTCATTGAAGTCATCAACAATCGTAAGACCCAAAAGGAAGTTCATTAATCGTATCATAAACTATAGATACATCCAAAAGTTCTCCTACAGATATAACAATGCATTACCAATGCATCATCATAAGATCATCCAAGCATGGTCTGCACTATTCCACAATATCATTCCTCCCAAAACAAATTCCGATGCGTCATCTCATTGCCGAATCGATGCATTTGTAATGCACTACCCATAGATTATGCATTACTGAGCAGCCTTCTTCTCCCAAGCCTTCTTGATCATCTCCTTCTTGAGGCGCATCAAGGCAGATGCAATGTACCATTTCCAGACTTCACAGTTTCGATCAGGAATGCGAGGTACACATTGATCTGAGATGCATTAGTAAGGCATCATATATGCGATGCTAAGTACTTACCAGCGCGACCTCGTTCGTTACAGCTGTAGCAGCCCTCCTTGTTGGCCTTGGCGCCCTTCGACTTCTTGAAGTCCATCTTCATGGCATGATAGTTGACCTGTCATACATCAGCAATTGATTGAGTATCAATTAGTAAGTAACCTACATCGCCCTTCTCATGGGAACCCCTCTTGCTTGACTTGTACTTGGGGAGATCAAAATCCACGTTGAGGTCGTCCATGTCCAAGTCCCCTTCATCGGCTTGGAGCGAAACCTACATGCATTAGCAATGCATTCGTTATGAATTCATGATACATACATCAGCCATCTGCTTGTCGACTTCTTCGTCAGGAATGTCATCAATCTGGGTGACTATGTAAGTAATTCAGAGGTATTTCAAATGCATGATGAATGACTTACTTTTTCGATAGGGAAGTTTTTGAAACCAGCCTTCTCACCAACCTCAACCACGGCAAGAGCTGCCTTTGCCAATTGAGCTTCCGCTGGTGAGTTCTGGCTCCAGTTGTCCATTACTCGCGTGCGCTGCTCAGGACCAAGGGACTATATGCATTAGCTATAAATAGCTGATGCATAAGTGATGACTTACCGCAAGGGTTTTAACAATAGCCTGCTTTGACACTGGGCCGTTCGGGTTGGGAGCAGGAGGCTGAGGTGGGTTGGCAGTTTTGGGATCAGGCTGTATGGATGCATTAGCTATACTTTAGTGATGCATCAATTATGACTTACGCCAATTGGACCCGACGGCTTTGCCTTGTCCTCCTCCTTGTCCTTGTCATTCTGCTTGCCTCTATCCTATTGCAATACATTAGTAAATTATTATCAACGCAATGAAAGTGACTTACGGTCGTGCCTGTGATCTTGCGCTTCTTCACTTCAATATACTCAATCTCCTCGTCGTCATCGTCCACAAGCTCAGGAGCCTGACGACAATCTTTGGCGTCAAACCTGATGAACTTGTTGCCCTGAGTGAAGGATCAGTAATGCATAGCTAATGCATCTGCTATGCATAATGTACCTCTTCGTCGATGATTCTGCTTATTTTTCCAGCAGGGACCACCACCATGCCAAAGGGAATGATGACCTGAAGCCTGCTGCTTGGAGACGGAGCCGGAGCGGCCTTGCGTTTGCTGGGCGTGAAGGGGGGTTTCTCAGACTCAAGCTGCTTTTCCTTAACTATGCATTAGCAAAGTCTCTATGATGCAGCGAATATGGTTCATCATACCATTTTGTAAGGGACTGGTGGTGGGGGCGAATTGTCACCATCCGGAAGTTTCACCCACCCGAGAAGCGCGACGTAATACTCTAGCGGAGAGAATCAGAATCCGTAATGCATAGCTAGTGCATCCAGTATAACTTACCAGTGAGACGCTCGCGCTCGAGATCAGTCGATGCGCCGCCGTGGGCGCCACTGACCTGAAGGTACAGTCTGCCATGCGAACCATTTCTCGCCACATGGCTCTTGACATGAGCGACCAGGTTCTGTGGCAAACGTTTTCGAGCCTATGTATTGCTAGTAAATACTCAGTACATCATCGATGCATCTGAGGGAAACTTACGTTGGCGCAGAGAGTACCTGGCTTGTAGACGGGATCATGTTCCATGCGGCAGAATACCTCACCAGGAGGGATGAGGACAGTGTCAGCTTCCTGTAACGCATTAGTGGTGCATTGATATTCAATTCGCAGAACATACAATTTCAAACTTCTTGAGGCGAGGCCAGCGTTTGCCTTCGCCGTCGACGCCTTCGGCATACTCTATGTATGCAGGCGATTGAGTGTAGGGAGGCGTACGGGTAGCCATGATTGAAGTTGAGGAAATGAAAAATGTAAGTACAATGCGTTACTAATGAATTACTAATGTACCGCGCGCCCGACGAGTTGTGTGGGAGCTCTGCGTTGTGAAGGAGGAAGCATGAAGAAAAGGAGGGAATGACCAATGAATTTAGGATGAAAACCCGTACCGTGCTCCACGATTTCTAGCCAATGAGCGTGAGTAATACAAGGTTTGGATTTTAATCCTCCTTTCTTGTACTAGCACGGGGTGGGTCCAGATCATGTCAGGGGGGTCAGTCCGACTTTACACATCCACCTTTCGGCGGCTCGCTTGGAGATTGTATTCGAACTCCCCCACAACCTTTTTGCGCTAGAACTGTATGGGAGCTCCACCCACGACTTTCTAACAGGCACCATGCGTGGGAGCTCCACCCACGGCTTTTTGCAGCAGGCAATATGCGTGGGAACTCCACCCACAACGTTTTTGCGCTAGAACTGTATGGGAGCTCCACCCACGACTTTCTAACAGGCACCATGCGTGGGAGCTCCACCCACGGCTTTTTGCAGCAGGCAATATGCGTGGGAACTCCACCCACAACGTTTTTGCGCTAGAACTGTATGGGAGCTCCACCCACGACTTTCTAACAGGCACCATGCGTGGGAGCTCCACCCACGGCTTTTTGCAGCAGGCAATATGCGTGGGAACTCCACCCACAACGTTTTTGCGCTAGAACTGTATGGGAGCTCCACCCACGACTTTCTAACAGGCACCATGCGTGGGAGCTCCACCCACGGCTTTTTGCAGCAGGCAATATGCGTGGGAACTCCACCCACAACGTTTTTGCGCTAGAACTGTATGGGAGCTCCACCCACGACTTTCTAACAGGCACCATGCGTGGGAGCTCCACCCACGGCTTTTTGCAGCAGGCAATATGCGTGGGAACTCCACCCACAGCGTTTCTGCGCTAAAGGAGTATCAGCTTGAGGAATAAGCGACACATCCTTGTTGCTGGCTGCAGGATCAGGGTACTTCTGCCTAATGCGAACCCGGTACTAGCGGCCCACCACCACGAACTTCAACAACTCGAAGTCGATGAAGTCGTTGTCCTGGAACTTCAAATGTTTTCTATGTGGGTTAGACTCGTAGTGGCAACAAGAAGGAATAGACCGTGAAACGACGAGACTGTATTGTAAAAAATCACCATTCTCTTTTGAGGCAAAGTACAAATGCAGTAGGACGCACAACCTGTTGGATGCTCTTTCTAGACCCCTGCGAACACAATGCAGGTTTGAGAATGGGAAGTAGTTGCAGGGTACGAGGGAACGGAATGCAGCCATGGTTCGTTGGGATGGGAACATGTTGGTGATCCTGCAGCCTCATGTAGGGAAATAGTCAGGGGCTGCGTAATGGGTGTGAGCATAGCATCTCCATGTCTAGGATGTTGAAGCCTCGTCGTTCTGCAGGTGGTGCGGTCAGGTCATCGAACTTGGCTATGAAGAAGCAATGTAGGAAGGGGACACGGTCTAATAAGGAACCCGTCAACTGGACACTACCTCACCCGTCATTTGGACATTTCACCCGTCAACTGGACACTACCTTACCCGTCAATTAGACATTTCACCCGTCAGTTGGACATTGCACCCGTCAATTGGACATTGCACCCGTCAATTAGACATTTCACCCGTCAATTGGACATTGCACCCGTCAATTAGACATTTCACCCGTCAGTTGGACATTGCACACGTCAATTGGACATTGCACCCGTCAGTTGGACATTGCACCCGTCAATTGGACATTGCACCCGTCAGTTGGACATTCCTTTTACCCATTGGGTGGCTTATCTTAACTACGAGTCTTGATTGCCGTTACGCACCCGCTTCTTATCTATATTATGGAGGAGAAGCATATTACAGATGAGGAATGGGCGGAGTATTTCTGTCCACCTCACCTGGTTCCCTGCCCTCAATGTGGCTCAACAGCCGGATCCTCAAACCCGGAACTTCGCTCAAAGCATGCGAAGCGAAGGCATGATGTCTCGAAAAAAAGTTTTATGGAAAGGAAGAACAACCATAAAGACCCTCTCGTCACATGCTTTTATCATCCGGATCACCAGTGCCGAATGAGTAACTTGTCGAGATGCCGGAAGAAGGCTTTTGAGAAGTACATAATCAGTGGCAACGGGCACCTTGACAAGGCCCGAGAACGTCTCAAGGAAAACATCAAAGGGTCCAAGAAACATACTAGGATACATGAGAACTCGAAATGTATGTCAGAATGCATGAGTACTCTGGAGCTTGGTGAGCCTATCACTAAGCATGATTACATGAAGGGAAAGTGGGAGAAAGGCAGCAACAAGTTTGTCATTTGCTCTCGTGAAGAAGCTCGGGAGATTCTCCAAAAAACTGGTCCACCTCGATTACCTATTCTAATCCTTCCAATACCTAACGATAAGGTTGGCAGTCGCGAGCGTAGAGAGCACTGCCGCGAGTTAATACGCCGAATCAAAGCCGGGCCACCACTGCATGTTTTCGACTACAGCAAGGATGCCAACAATCACGACCCTGAGTTAATGCCTGCTGCAAGAACTATGCAGCAATACGAGAGCGGCAAGGGCCCAGTGCTGAATATACTGAATATCCCAATGGACCCAGAGGAAGAAGACTGGATGGGCAAGATTGAAGGCTTCAGTTTGGTTTCAGAACTTTGCGAGGCGGCAAAGGAACGAGGGCTTGACTTGGGTTGTCTTCTGAAGGCGATCAGAGTGAAGTTAGTTGGAACCCCTGACGCAATGAGCCTTGATCATCTTGATAAACATGGATTTATCACGAGGCTCAAGCTCTGGTCTGGATACAAGTTCTGGAACATAGCACGCGAGCAGGACAGAAATATGTTAGAAGAAGTCGTGAAGTTCGGAGAGTACTCTGGAAAAAGATTCACTATATTCTTGGAAGGAGGCTATGAGCTTATTCAGCCTGCAGGGACGCTTCATAGCGTACTAACCCATGAGGAAAATGCTATAACGAGCTGCATCATGTACTGGCACCCATCGATGATTCAGGATATACTGGATCAAACACTCTTCGAGATTCGCTTCCCCGATATTACAAATGACACGCATGTCAGTTGCTTTGTCCAGGCCATGGAGATACTTTTTGACTTCTGGGAGGATGGTAAGCCTGGATTCCCTGATATAAATGAGAAGCGCAAAGCCGAAGAAACCTTGGAGGTGAGTTACCGTGCTAGATTAGTTTTCAAAGCTTATATTCAACCAGATGATTGTGGATAAATTGAGCACAGGGAAAACTTGCCCCAAACCTGACTCGGGAGTGCAAACAAGTAAGCGAAAGAAGGCAGAGAAAAAACAGCCTGGAAGAGAACCCAAGAAAGGCAGGACAGGGCCTAGGACGCTCGGAGCACAGGAAAATAAACAAAGGAGAACGGAGACAAAGGAGGCTACAAGAAAAGCCAAAGGCAGGACAAGGTCTGGGAAGTCGTAGGTTCAGCGTACAAGGAGGGAATGCTGGTTGCACTCTTGTATCAATACCACCCCGATGAATTACGCCTAAATATGACAGATTGCGCATGAATATTTTAAATTAAAAGTGATATTGTGAGAAGCAGAGAGAATGTTGTCAATTTTCAGAAAGGTGAATATTATAATTGATAGACAGGATGTTGGAAGCTGCGATGAGGCCATGGGATATCATTCGCATCCCCACGAGCAGCCCCTGCCATCTGATCAGGCGAGGCTGTTGGATCATATCGAGTTGTTTCCATTCCAGACAGCCATGGACTTTGATGATGGTGCTGCCGGTAGCACAGACTCCACCAATAGACATTCTTGGGCCCGTGAATTCATACAGGGCATATTACTTATGACCCCCAAGATCTAGCGTCTCGATACTATCTACTAGGAAATATACCATTTGCTACAGTATATATCAAAGGGAAAACATCGCTGAAGATGTCACGAATGATATAACTCGTGCTGGCTAAATTCATGTCTCGATCTGGCCATGATAACGCCTTCACAAATGTCTGCGACGATGCTCAATCGTACTCGGCTAGTACGTTTTGTAGTTTATTATCGTGATGGACACATGCTAATCACAGTTGCCCACTAGCGAGAGATGTCAGGGACGAGTGGGGATGATCGGCCGTTACTCTTGAGATGACACTGTATACATGACTTCTCAAAGCCAACACCATGGCGCTAACAGCCCCGTGCGCCAACCTTGTTCAGCATCCTGGTTCCGTATTTTAGAAGATCGTCCGCGCAAACAGGGTGTGGCGAGATACTATCAAAGACCCCTGTCGCATGCGTCCGAGCTTGGAGCTGAAATAGCATCCCACGTTTTGTGGGTTCCGAGACGTCACCTTGCCTCATGAGGCAGAAGTGCGCGAGGGCAAGCTACCAACTACACGCCGTCGTGCTACCCTTGATCGGTGCAGGAAGCAAGTCAACAGCATCCCCTTGATAGCAGAATGTACGTAATTTCTGCAATCGAGGGGTCAATCCCGTCCCTCCGGTGTCCGGGTTGGATGTAGAGGAAGGACATTGACTTAAAATGCTGTGCAACCCGACAAGGCAACGGGTGGTTCGCATGACGCAGCGCCTCTCCAAATTCCTTCTCAGCCTGATTTCGAAATGAGTCCTCCTTCACTTTCAGCCGGTACTGTCCATCATAATTCTTCCCTTCCTCTTCTAAGCTCTTCTTGGTATTGCTCTCCTTGACTTGTCTAACGCTTGCTATCACGAACTAGGCTATCGCCAACAGCAACAACAGCCTCAACACCCACCACAGCAGCAGTACGCGCAGCATCCACCTCCGTACGGCCCAAAAGATCCTCCCCCAAAACGGTGCCGTACTGAGGATGGACGCCAACCTTATTCGACGGGCCATGCGTCCGAAGGGATGTTGTCAACACCACCACCTCCTCCTGGCGCATATCCGGATAATCCACCGCGACAAGTGAATCATGAAGACGCGCCTTCTACGGCCCCAATACCGAGTAACTATCATCCGCACGGCTTCCCACAGGGCACTCCCGTGCCCCATCAGGCGCCCTATGGGCAACAACCAGGCTACTCTTCAACTCCCCGCGAACCCCCCTATAATGTCTATTCATCTTCCCCCACTTCCAGGAAAAAGAAACACCGAGCTTCTCAGGTATAAGCCTCCTGAGAATTGGAAGACCGCAAGTTCTAATTGGATATAGGCGTGCGATAGCTGTCGGCAACTGAAGGCCAAGTGCGATGAGACGATGCCATGTACAACTTGCAAGGAAAGAGGCGTGACATGCATATACCGTGGCCCGGTACCCAAGGCGTAGGTTTTGAAAGGTCCACATCAGCTTGATAACAAAAAACTAACAATTATTAACAGGACGGATAAAGCGCAAGCCGACATTCTAGATGGTCTCGGTTCTATTAAGACGTCGCTTAGCTCGATCATGACACACCTGGGACGATTCGATCAGAGATTGACCAGGATGGAATCCCTCTTGCCCAAGCATCTTGCGACATCAGCTCTCAAGACAGAGTCCTCCGTGGAGGACGAGTACAAACGTGCGCCAGCATCACCTTACGTTGCCAATGGCGCTTCTGTGGATCCGTACTATAATGACGCCCATCGCGATCACCCATCTTCAGAGCCTATGCCATTGCGTATGATGGCTGAGGATGAGATGGAGGTAGAGCCAGGCCCGCCCGTCCCCCCTGGTGAGCCCGCGATTCCCATCAATCATACGACTCTGGCAGGCCTGCTCTTGGAATGGCCTTCCATCCGGGAGCTTACAAAACATCACGTCGAGCGCGAAGGTGTGCGGTACATTAGCGAATATCCCATCAGCCAAGAACAGAACCGAGGTGTTCTGATAGTGTATGGTCGAGGTGAAGACTCCCATCCTTCGCGACATGTTAGAGAACCAACCGATCATGGCAACTTGGATATGGCCGACGATTCATCCGATATGGCATCTCCTTCGCGCGCAGCTCATTGGGACCAGCACGGTGGACTTAATCCTCCAGACCAAGTGGAATACAAGGGAGGTGTTTTGGTTGATGGCAACCCTGATTTCTCTGAGCCGAAGGTGTGGGCGTATGTCGAAAGTTTCAAGGAAAACATTCTCAACATGCACCCTATCATTCAACCAAAGCTGTTGGACTACTGGGTTAGACACTTTCTGGATACCCTTCCTGCATCGCAGCCGCGTTCAGCAAAGTCACAAACATCAAAGCCTACCTTCACGGTTGGAGGAGGCTCTTCGACACCAGAAGCTGCAGGCTCAAAGAGGAAGCGACCACCAGGACCAGATGGCTCCGAGCCATCCGCATCGGTGCCACAACGTATCGGCCGACCAGATCGGTCCATCCATACCGCTCTAGTTCTCACGGTTCTGGCTTTGGGTAAAGTTTGCCTTCACCGCGATAACGTGCCGGATGTCGTCCATCCTACAGAGTCTCTGCCTCACAGAAGCCCTGCCCTCGGCAATGGAGCTATTCCGCCATCGCCCAATTTGGGCTTCCCGCCGGGGTACTCATCTCATTCTCACTCATCAGGCTTGCCATCACCCAAAGAGGAAGACCGTAATATTCGTAGTCATGGCACAGGTGCCTTCCGCTCTGGCTACAGTTTGAAGAAGAACTACGAGGTCATCCCTGGCCTGGAGTATTTTGCATACGCCACGGATATCCTTGGCAATCACACCGGCGCGTACAACAATATGAAAAATGTGTACGCCAACATCTTTGCCGGGCTGTATCATGGCCAGTTGGGCAGACCGATGGAGAGTTTTGCTTTCATCCAAAGGGCCAGCCACAAGCTCCAAGTCATCATGAGACCGTAAGTGCCATGAGTTCTAATAGAACACAGATCAGGAGTGGCTGACAGTATTGCAGGAGCTTGGACAAAATGCGACGAATCAAGCGCAACAGCGAGTTTATCCAGGAAACCAAGTATAACCAGCTTGCTCTCACGTTCTGGACTTGTCTGCAGCTCGAGAGTGATCTCATTGCAGAGATGCAACTTCCCCCATCAGGACTGCTCTCGTATGAAGATGACATGCCGCACCCTAACATGAGTCTCTTGGAGGGTTTCAACCAGCGCATCTTGGATAGTTACCCAGGTCAGCTATACTTGCGTACCCACCTCAACAGCATCCACAGAATGTTTTACGCCCCTGAAGATCCGGCCAAACCTGGCAAAGACAAGTTCCGGAATGTCGGCGCCGTGTCCGATGGTGTCTCGGGCATGCATTGGGTTGCCCCTAGCTTTGCATTCAGCGAAGATGATCCCCCTGCAGATGATATTCTGGCAGCAAGACTGCGGGCAAAGTACTGGGGAGCTCAGGTGATCACTTATCGCCCCTTCATCCGACAGATTCTACAGTTCTCGCACTCCATCAAGAACCATGCATCGAGCCCCAACTTTCCCAGCGTCAGCTCCGAATTCCGACAGGACATCACAGCGCCTGTTATTCATCCCAAGGCTAGAACGCATGGCGATATCGATCCTCAAGTAGTTGAGTTAGCTAAGAAGGGTATCAAAGCGCTCATTGAAAGCACCCGTGCTTTCCACGGTCTGGGAGATAAGAGGCCAATCATCACCAATATCTTCGGCACAGCTCACGCGTAGGTCTTTCGTCTTGAACTGATGCGCCTCAAACTAACCACCACGCTCTAGCCAATGGGGTAACCTGTTGATTCTATCAGCTGCATTCCGTGACCCAATCCTTCACACCTACGTAGATGAGGTTCTACTTCGAACACTGTTCCACAAGACGATCCATTTTTTGCGACAGTCGGCAACGGCAACGAGCGCACTTCGAACTGACATGCACATCCTTGAAGGCCTACAGAGAGATCTTTTCAGCTACGATCCGAGGACCAACTCGAGCTTCTCGAGCGGTACAAGCGAGCCTGGCTACTGCACCTCAAGCCCTGTTCCCATGGCCGCGCCGCCTCAGATACCTCATCCAATAGGCAATCAACGATATCCACGGTCTTCACATATGAACCCATTGCTCTGGCAATGATAGGGCCAAAGATATTCCCCACAGAGACTTGAAGATCCGTCCTGATGACTCTCATTATCATCTATCATAATCATCATCATGACATGGCGTTTTGGGAATGATTCATTAGTCTACGAAGCAGTGCCATTGCTCAGAATGAAGGGTGTTTTCTATTCCCATCGAAGTTGAAGCGGATCAAGGGGCAATCACATGGCACTTACTATTTTTCTTGCTCTTCTAGTCAAGGTGATTTCGCGCTACTGTACTTAGAATGAATGCTGAATCTTTACGCCGTATGCATACGAAGACCACCAAGACGTCCATGTGATTGTGTGGGCACTCATATCATGTCCGTCATGTCAGCCCCTACCCCCCCGGCCATGACCAAATAGCACAGCAAAACACACTGAAGGCACACCGAGTCCCTGCGTGAAAGCTATAGTTAGCCGAGGAGCTTTTTACAGTCTCAAGAAGACTACGTGCAAGGTCGACATAGATGCAGCTTACAGCATGTGCATTCCCAAATCATCCAATGAGGGCCAGAGCGGCAGTGTTGGCAAATTAACTGGACCAGAGTGTTATCTGATTTGATCACCTAAAATTGATGGGCACAACCGTTGGCCATGTTGTGGACAGAGCCAACGGCTTGTGTGTCTTGTAAGGGGGTTTTAAATGCTAATAAGATGCTATTTGGCAATGTAGAAACAGCCTCAAGGTCAAATGCGACAGAATATCTTCGTGTTGCTACACGATTCGTTGTGCATGCAGTTTTGCGTTGAAGAGAACATTTTGACTCACTATCAATATTACAGCTCGAATTATGTAACCACTTGGATCCATCGAAACCGCCTGCCCTACAGTCACCAGCATTTCCCAACCACTGTCGACTGAGATCCAGCAGCATCTTGTGGCATTGGACGTCTTCGGGCATGGACGACTCGAGCCGTATGAGAAGTCAGATTGGAACGCCGGTCCATTCGAGCCCCAATCAGAGATATTCATTTCACCGATCCGTCACAACACTGCCCTAGACTCGCTAGAATCTTCAACGACAGATATAGCTCTGCATCTGTTGCTGTTCCTTCATTGCTAGGGCGAGGTATGGGAGCTGTAAGTAACTACAATGGCTATTATTTGGAGTTGCCTCGATGTTTAGAAGTCTATGTGATTCGACGCCTCTCGCGTGAGCTTATCTAGACAAGCTCTTCGTTTGTGCCCGGCCAATTCAGTCGGATAATTCGCGAGGCTTGAGTACAGAGCAACTTGGCTTACTCCGTTTACAGACCTCATGTTAGGCACAGCGACCGCTATAATAGAGCCCTGTAGTTTATAAACTCTAGGAAAAAGAAAATAGCAGTTTGGGACGGTGGCTGGTTCCTTATCGGGGCCAACTGTCGTTCTGGTATAAATTGGATTTCTTTTAAATCCGGAACCTTTGGTAGAGGGGCGGGCGGTTCAAGAAGCAATGGAGGCCCAACTATGGCTCGGTCTCTCGTAAGCACCGGAGGTCTGTCGTACCCAGCTCGAGGCGAGGGGGCTTCAAGATCTATCGATATGCTACCAGTGAAGGCTTCGACAGTTCTAGTGAAACTGAAAAAGATTGTGCCACGATGAGCAGACTCTTCCTGGCCACCCGGGTAGCTCTCCTGAATCAAATTACCCATCGAAAGTCCGGTCTGTCGCATGAGATATTGCTTCTCATCCTCAGTTAGGTATGGATACTGAAGGCTTGCCGCGAAAAACTTTCTGTGCATATCTTGAACCCCAGATATAGTTCGCTTTCGCTTTTGTTGTTTCTTGTCGTGGCTGATATTGATAGGATCAATACCTCGGTACGGAGCACAAGCCTGGTCTTGTGAGTAGTATGCTACCTGAGCACAAAATGACTGACAATGTGCTGGGCGATGGTAAGGATGTCCATAGCTGCACTCGGAATAAGGTGAGACGCCAGATTCAGAAATGGTGTTCTGTGAAGGTCGTATTGGCTGCCGAAATGGTGGATAGCCCTCTGGAGGCACTGGACCGCTTCCCACAGGTAAATGTAGCGATACAGAATGTGGATGACTGGGCCTTATTGGTCGAGACTTTGCTTGTTCATTGGCAATTGTCAGAACTGGGCCAATTCCTACGGGACTCGCCCAATTCTCCTGATGCTTGGGCATGTTTGGCGAAGTTCGCCGGGGTGGAACTCGGTCGGGGCTATAGTAGGGATGCGGTGCTTGATAGACTCTCTGAGTCTCAACACCGCTCTTTATTGTTACTTTCCTTCTCTTACCAAGTCCATTTTCGGGACTTACAGCCTCGGGAGGCGCGGACTTGCCATGCTCGGGAGCATGGGAAGCGTCTTCGGTGCGGGACATATGATGGATAGGCTCTACTGATGCTGTCTGTCGGCCTTCCGTCCATGGACACTCCGGTGTCTTAGAAAGCGCTGATAAAGGACTTGACTCATCTGATCGCACTACTTCGTTGGGCCGGAGACGAGTTGTGTGTGTTTTTTTCGGCAGGATCAATCCAGCCGTCTCTCTCCTTTTTCCAACCATCCTGGATTCTGTATGTGCTTGTAAGAATCACAATCTGGTTGAAAACGGGGTCAGGCGTGGCTCTGTAACGGACGGAATCTCAGTGAAATGCAGTGGGTGGTTGTCGTGGACGAACGCCAGACTAAGATCACTTTCAATCAGTAGTGAAGAAGGTAATGCTGTTGAATCAGCTCCTGCTAACGATGCAGGGTCTCGACGAAACATAAATAAATATTCGGGTACTCAGGTGCAGCAGGTCAAAACAGTGCTCTTGTATTGCCTCCCAGCATTCTGGACAAGTGGGTCAGGGGTGCCCGCATTGACCAAGGACTAAGTGGAGTACAATCGCCGTCCTATAAATAAGATTTTTAATACTGTATACATAATCACCCACTCCAGCCCCTCGACGCTAACAGCCCGGTGCGACATCCTTATTCCGCATCGCCTTTCACGAAACAGTGGACACAGACAGAGAGAGCCCCTACCTGGCGGCTAGATCTGAGATGGTGTGCGAGGCACGGAACACAATGTACACATCCGACACTTAGTGGGCACCTTACCGCACAGGGCAAAAAGCGCACAGGGATCAAACAACTGCATGGCGTGGGGGGATCATGATGCGATCGTACTGTATACCATTGGTGCAGCAAGGAGTAGCCAAGAGGATCTGCTCAGCGCGCCTCCGTATTGGGAGTCCGAGAGTAGGTCATCTCCACAGGGGAGGGAGAATCTTGACCCATCGGGACTCGTGCATAATTATGCAGGGGAACATGATGCCGCCAGCATCGATCGTTATACCACCTACGTCGGCTTGGCAGCCACGCGAATCGATTGGATTCAATGCGGCCATTGTAGAGAGATTACTCATTTCGCTCCCGAGAGTCTTTCGGGGCAGGATGCTTGTCATATGTCACATTCCTCGTATATATATACATGAGCCCACCGGATTGCTTAGCTATCTGGTCAAATCTCCTGCCCATAACTTATACCACTATTCATCCTCTCCTACATACTTTGCTTTGGCTTCTCTACGTAGATTTGGGTACTTTTCGTCTGTCACACTTCATCTCCAACAGCGCCAAGTCTTGCCCGGTGTCCCCTTGAGCACCAATCCAGACAACAGAATCTATTAGCCTTGTTTTGTGAGCAAGAATAACTTGGATTTGGAAATGGCCCTTACAGCCCAATCTTCACACGCTCCCAACTGGGGGCGCTGGTCGCAACAACTACCTGGCGACTATACCACGATGGAATTTCCACACATGATTCCTCTTGACTCTCGAGCCACCACTACTGATCCTCTCCGTCGACCTGTCATGACACCGTACATGGTCCAGCCACCTTACAGCTCAGGTCCAGTGAACAGCCTCACGGCACCTCACTGCCAGGTTCCCAATCCCAACCAATTTGGAGGATACCAAGGCCCGCCTACGCCTCCCCACCACTCAACGCCTTTCAAAATAGAATGTGTCGATCGCCGACTTATGAGACATGATAACGACCGCGGCCAAATTCTCCTTTATTCTCGGGAGATGGAGTGTACATATGCTGAACAAGCACCTTCTCCGGCACGAAGCCATTCGCAAGGCTCGAATGTTGGATCCTCGGGTACCAACCCATCTATGAGCTCGAGGACTATCATCTCCAACGAAACTCTCAACCCTGGTGATCAGGTCAACTTCGAAACAGAAGTGGATGAGCTGATGAAAGCCATCCAACGCAAGACAGACCTGCAAGCCGATACAGTACAGCAGCCACTCACTGCTGGAATGTCTCCTGCCAGCGAGGCAAGCTTTGGAAGTCAAAGAACACCAGGTCCTATGGACAGCAGATATCTCTGCGATGTATGCGGG
The DNA here is from genome assembly GCF_900044065.1 of Fusarium mangiferae. NCBI lineage: Eukaryota > Fungi > Ascomycota > Sordariomycetes > Hypocreales > Nectriaceae > Fusarium > Fusarium mangiferae. The sequence goes on from NW_024573942.1 coordinate 346,146, forward strand.
AAAAAACTTGCCGGAAGTACTCATCTCGAAATCCATCTCAGGACACACACCGGCGAGAAGCCATACGTGAGTGAAATTCTCCACGTCCGGTGACTTTCAACTAACACCTTAAGAACTGTGACTTTCCTGGCTGCGACCTGACTTTCTCTCAACGTGGCAACCTCAAGAGTCACAGACTTCGTCACACTGACGAACGCCCCTTTGCTTGCGACAAGTGCGAAAAAAGATTTTGTCAAAGGAGCAACCTTACTACCCACCTAAACACTCACCAAAGCCTCAAGCCCTTTGTTTGCATTCTCGACGATTGTAACAAGCCACTCACAACTCTCGGAAACATGAAGGTATGTGTAAAGGGTCCTCGAAATAGACGACGTTCTAATCAGTTGCTAGACGCACCAAAACAAGTTCCACAAGAGGACACTCAAGGAACTAACAATGAAGTTCGACAAAATCATTGCCTCGGGTGAGGAAATCGCCGAAGCCGATCGCGAGCTTTTTGAGTACTTCGCCACGCACTACAGGAACAGCAATAAAGGGACGAAGGGAAGAGGAAAAGGCCGTAAAGTTGTGAAACGTAAGATCGAGGCGTCCCAGTCTCCTCCTGCCAATACCATGACAGCTGTGCCCCAATCTCCTCTCCCTCAAGCTCTCCCAATCCCAGCGAATCCTCACGGACTCCCTGTACCGGGCAGCCTCGCTTCCTATAGTTTGACTCAGGACCCACCCGCTCCTATCAACCACATGTCTTGCCAGACTCATAATGGTGGCTATGAGGTTTATGACGTGCATAGTCATCACCACATCCAGCCACCGAACAACAACGGCATGCTATACAAGACCAGTAGCACGCGTGAAACGGGCTACCACGGGCGCATGCACTGAGAATCCACCAGCAGATCTCAGAAAGAACCGCCACAAACGGGTATAAGCCGACAGTGCTATATATGCCAAGGGACCAGAAACAGCATTTTCACATACAGGGTATAGTGAGGGTTTCTTTTTTGGACAAGGAACATCTGCCATGGTCATATCACGGCAATGGAAAAGAGGGTCTCTTTCTGAGAGATAGTGAAGCAAGCTGATTGCTTGAATGGCTATGCGGCGCGTTCACACAAGCTTGCTGCTGTCGAATTTTCCTTTTTCATTCTTGCAAATAATTACAACTCGCTGATATATTCTCAATCTGTATATAAGTAAAATTGATCCCTAGTCATAGCTCTTACATGAATAAGTTGAACTTCAAAGGCAATGCTCTTTGCGATTTGTATCCAGTGCCCGCGGTCAATACCACATGATATTTGGAGCCAACCTCAACGTAGTTTCAACAAGAACTTGCTGGTGATCAAATGCAGAACTCCCGACATCTGGCTCTCCAATTTCTATCGATCGTGCTGAGATTCGAATCATCAATTTGGCAGGCTTGCTCACGTTCCCTGTTCTCCCAGGAGCGAGGCTGAGGCGGAGGACCTGTGTCAGCCAGCATTAAGGCTTCTTCCTTCTCAAGACTATGGGGCTCAACCCAGGCTACCCTTGTAACAGTTTTTTGAGTCCCAGACCTCTGAAAGGTAGAAGGATCTCTAATTTAAGAGGCGGCGAATTTGAGAGGTCTTTGCCTAAACGCTGATGAGCTGCTTCTCGCGATGTTATTATTGACCCCAAACAAAAAGACGTACGCCGGCAAAAATGTAGCAAATAGCTAGGAGCCACCAAAATACCTCTGGACTATCGTGTCCAGACGCCTTGGCCTCATGATCTCAATAAAATAATATCTACTCGTACTATACTTGTTGAGATAGCAGAGCCTCAGCTGCTGCCTGGCGATACCCTGGACTGGGACGCTACTCAGCCTCTACAAGAAATCATGGCAGCGCGTAACCATTGGCCTAGGGCGAAGGAATGGTACCGAATCGAAATTCATCCTCGCATATGGCATATAGGATTCTGGTTGCTTTCAACCCCTCCGAGATCCAGAGCCAACCGTGAGGCTGAATTGACCAGACTTAATGACGGGGATGCCTTTCCAGTTTTGAGGCGCTGAACGCCTTACAAGGCAGTTAGTCAAGCTATTTACTAGGCGTCAACGCAACTATTACAAGCTGCGTTTTCGCTTCCAACAGCCCATGCCTTACACGAAAGTATTAATACCCAGTCTCTTCTCTTCATATTTCCATCTCACTTTCTGTCCGTCATTGAAACAATCACCAGCTCTGGCATAATAGCACTTCCACATCTCCTGCACGTCGATCACCACCTTCCATCACAACACTGTCTGTCCACTTCGAGTATCATTGCAATAACTGCACACTCACTATAAAAGCGCCTAGACAATGTCCATGTTCATGACACAACCTGCCTACGCCTACGCAGCGGCCCCTCCACCTCCAAGGCAATACTCGGGAACAAGCAGCGCTTTCAGCGCTTCTGCCAATCCTGACGAGGACTGGACTAAGATCTCAGACCTCGCTGAGCGCCGAAGGATCCAGAACCGCATTGCACAACGCAACTACCGTATGTTATCCTATGGACTCTGAACTCGCTCTATGGTCTTGGCCGTTTACACAACTCACATTTCCTTACAGGCAAGAAACTGAAGCGCCGTCTTGAAGACCTCGAGCGCCGTGCTGGTTCTTCTGACGATGCCGAGTCCGACAAGCAGTCGCAGAAGCCTACCAAGTCGAAGCGATCTCCCTCAGCACCCAAGTCTCAAAAAATGCAATGCAGATCTCCTAGCAAGTCTTTTGCTTCACAGAGCCATTTCACTCCTCCCTTGGAGCCTGTAAACGAGCTTTTCCCCCCCGGCGACGACCGAGCTTGCTCAGACAGCCCTCCTCAGTTCACATACCCAACATACCCGGCTCCCGATGAGATCCTCCTCGCACCGTACGGGTCTACTCAGTCATACCCAGCTATCGCAACCGCTGATGCCTACCCCAACTACATGACAGCGTCTACAGTGCCCATGACACTTCCTTCCATGACACACTTTAGCGATGCCATGAAGCAGGAGACGTACCCCAGCGACGATTGACTCACTCCTTACATATATTACATATATTGAATTCACTTCTCTGAACTGCTCTTTTGTCTACTTTGGGCCTTTTATTTCCTGTCGCAGTGCGGTCATCTGACAGCATTGGGGCCTCCCTGTTGGCCAGAACTCGATGAAGGAAACTCGACCCTTGGCACTGCTTACCGAATTATATGGCTATGCCGTGTCTCTCATTTGCTTGGACAACGTTCTTGTTTGTGAGATAGCAAATGCGTAGCAATAGAAAGGGTTTCATCGGGTTTAACCCTTGAGTGGCGTCTTAAACGGTACGAATAGAAATCTATACTAGGTTATCTCGTTATGCGTTAGAACATTTCTCTCGCAATTCCACTCATGTCGCGGAGAAAACTAGGTTGACATGAGTCCAGTACCCAACAGCCATCCTAGCCTCCAAACTTTGATGAAAGGAACTGACAAAGACTCCTTGATAACAAGACCGTCATGGGGATGGCCTAAAAGAGGACCCTTGTCGTGAACAATGGAAGCAATCAACTAGTCCAAGTCATCGGAGCTGATGTAGCGTTCGCGCTTGCTTCGGGTGCTGGCGTAAGAAGCTTGACGTTGTAGACAAGGACGGGTCATCTCAAGTGGTGCTGATTGTGAAGCAAGTCAACATTCTCAAAGTCTAAAAAAGACCTCGCACTGCCAGAATGTTGAGGCAAATCAATTAAGCTTCACGTGAAAGCGATGTTCTGGAACAGAGTCTGCGTAGTAGGGGCGGTTTTGCCTCATTGTTGACAACAACGGTCTCTCTTGTCCCGGCTTGCCAGCTAGGTTTGTCATGTCTTCCGTAGCCAACAGAGTCTGCGCCTCGAGAAAGGAGTGGCTGGTTAGTATATGAGAAATTACCGTCATATTGCCAAGATGGTCGAGATCAGATGGAGTATCGGAGCACTTCACGTTCACCTCATCATGAATAAGGAAGCTGAAGAGCCTTCTGCAAACAGAAAGCCTCAAGGCCTTTTTCTTACAAGAACCCGCAATGCGTCGCTTCCAGTTCTTTTGCGGAGAGAGCTACAGCCCCCACAACAGTAGCCAGTAGCCTATCGGAAGTCGATTCCGATTGTTTCATCTTATACTGGCAGAAGGCTAAAACATCGCATACATCCGTACCTTGCACTCGACGCTAACGGGACGTGACCATCACCGAATCGGGGTAGCTCATTCTTGTAGGTAAACTGCATCCTTAGCGGCAAGAGGCAGACAATTAATGTCTTCACTTACTTCAACTCGCTACTCTGCCATCAAATCATATCATGACGCCAGCCAAGGTTTTTGTTCCTCCCCGGTCGTGCATATGCTATATTGAAACCAAGACACCCTCTTGAGGCCTGTTCTGTGAGAAGTGAGTGATGATGTTTTCATCAGGCAGGATGGAATACTGACATCCATTACACGAGGCGGATCAGACTAACAAAGGCCCAAGGCTCAGCATGCAGCGCCACTGCGTCATGGCCCTTCCACCACATTCAACAGGTAGATCAAAGTACCGACAGCGACCAAAGATGCGGCAAGGCATATATATAGCTGCTTTTTGGACATGGGAATGGATAAAAGGTATAGGTGATGGGAAAGACGAGGCATATAAGCGCTGGTGACACTGACTTGAGTCGTCCGCGGCGATAAAATTTGCTGGCTGTGCGTCATGGAGATACAGATGTGTTGTCGGCCCCATTTTATGGTTTTCCGGAGGTGGACGGTTTTATGAAGTTGGTACTACAAATCCCCGCACAGGACGCAGGGGGGTTGAAAGATGACAACAGAAGGGTCTGGACTAACCTAGGCGGGCGCATGGTCTGAGTCGATCTGTTATGAGTGATCGACCCGGACCTGTATCCCTGTATTCCCGTTTCAGTCGCTGGTAGCGGGTACCTAGTCGTCAGCTTTAGCAGCCAGGTTCTTCGATAGCGCGTGTCCGGGATGAATTTAAGCGAGGTCATTGTGATTAAATCGGATCTAATGCAGCATCCAGGGGCCGATGGCAGGGAAACAGGGGTTAGTACAGCTGAGAGATAAATTGAAGCCTGGCAGTATCGGTGTTCACTCCTTAGTTTAGCTCCTCCTGTTATATAGTTGTAGGGTTTCCTGCATGTGTTGCCGCCCAAACTACTATGTCAATCGGTGGACGCTTATCACTACATCCGCCTCTGCATCCAAGGTCATCGTTTGACCGTCTTTCCATTCATATTACCTTGTTTCTCCATTTCATTCTCAGTCATACCCTACTGTGCTCGTTCCTACACGACAAAGGCCCATGAGACCTACAAGCTCTTTGTAAAAATGGCCACAGGGGAAGATGTCTGGGACTCTCTCCCAGAGGGGGAGCAAAAGTCTGTTTGGGATGAGACAGAACGCAATTTTTGGGTTAATCTTCGCACCAAGAAGGATGCAGAAAACAAAAAGATTGAGAAGGATTTCCAGCTCTCGATTAACGAAGTCAGGTTGAAACTCAGTGACCTTACAGGACTGCGAAGTCAACTAAAAGAATCTCAATCTCGACTGGCCAGGGAACTCGCCAAAGTTGAGGCTGAATTGGCATGCACCACGGATGAGTGCGAGGAGAAGGCCAGTCGACTTGAGCGCATTGAGCAGGACTACCGCGCGTCGCGCCAGAAGAGAGCAGAAACGCTCCATGATATTTGGTTCAAAATGCGTCGATTCTTTAGACAAAAAAGAGGAGATGATCCTGATATCCCAGACCATCTTGGACCAGAATCAGAAGGCATTGTTCTACCCGAAATGTTACCAGAGGTATCCTCGGGCTTTAATGGAACGACCCCACAAGTAGAGCCCACTAATGGAACTGCAGTGGTAGCAGAGAGACCTGAAGAAGAGGAAGAAGAAGAAGACGACGACTGCATCATCGTCGGCGGGGATCCCTTCCAGAAGTGTGGCAACTATGAGTGGAATCGCCAGGGATGCCATGGTTCCTCAGAGAACGTCATTGACATACTGGCCTCGAGGGAGAGGGCACAACGGAAGAAGAAGCTGGAGGGTGGAACCCAAGAGACTTCTGCAGAGCGATCCTCAGAAACAGTGCATCATTCGATGTCTGAGAAAACAAGTCAGCCAGAGCCTCGGCGAGTCGATGAACCGATTTCTGTGCCCTATCGTCCACCTTCACTAAAACCCGCTCTACAAACCCCTGAGAGACAACCGGATAGACGAAATGAGAGACAGGCTGAGCGACAATACGAACTGCAACCCGAAAAACAGCCTGAACGACTTGTTGAACCTCAATCTGCGCCACAGACTGAGCGTCAAGCAGCACGGACCACTGCACCACAGCAAGAACAAGGCTCTGAACACCAACCTGAGAAATTTCCAGATCGACGTAATGAACGGTTCCATCATGTGATCGCCGCGAAGGCCCCAGAACGAACTGCCGAGGTAGCACCAATCCAAATCGCTGAACGCCCTCGTGCAATGTCCCACAGACCGGCCTATGGACCGCCTCCAGAACCCCAGAGCCGGCCGGCAACGACTTCCGGGTCGGATTATGCCCCGGAACGAATGATTGAACCCGTGGACTCGCCCTTGCCGACACCGATATATCCTCAACCTAGGCCCTTGGAGACATCACATTCTGTTCTTCCCTCAGGCGTTCTGCGCCACCCTCATGCAGACTTCCATCCATTGACGGGGCTCGAAGACCCTGCCAGAGACTATTGCGGATATAATCCAACCCAAACGTCACCAGAGCTTGAGAAAATACACGCTCCACAAGAGTGTCGCATAGTTGCTGGTTTTACGCCGACCAACGTGCGAAATCGACCTCCGTCCAGCGATCGAGGAAGACCAACTCCACCATCTCTATCCCTGGACCCTTCATCGCAGCCGCCTGAATCCCCCCCTGCCCAACCACTGGAAGAGATCACCCGAGAGAGTATGGTCCTCAAGAACGACGGAAATATTTACACCTTTCCTGAATGCGTTGCCGGGGTGCCATTGGTCAAGATTAACGAGGAACACCCCTATTGGGACCCCGACTGGCTTAACGTCGAGACACTTATTAAGCCACAGCTTACTCTATGGCTTAATCGACACCAGGCCGCTATTGGAGCAAGCTCTAAGCGCAGTAATCGTGACCGTGTGAGGCTTTGCCGTGCCGGCCGCTCTATCACAATTCTCGACTTCCACAAAAATGGCCCAATCAGCCCCTATCAGTTATTGGGTAAAAAATACATCGAGTGCGGTTATGGCGGCATAACGTCATTCAGCACACTATTGAGCCTTTCAGAGACAATATGGGAGCTCGGAAAGTTCAAACTTGACGTATCGCCGGCTGACTGGATGCGACAGCGACTTCACGAGCTAATTCAAACAGAGGGTCACAAATTCAATCTGGCACGAGCAATTCGCAATTTTCATGATGACACCAAGCTCACCGCTCTTCGTTGTAGACATGGATTCAAGAACCGAGGACGTCCTTCGGGAACCATGAAGGCGCACCTGAGTCACGGCAGCCCTAGCAATACACCCAAACCTCTCCAAAAGCGAAAATCTATGCACTCTGTTCCTACTACGCCCCGGGAGGATTCATTCATCCACCACTCTCCTCTTCCTAGCCAAGCACCATCAAGCTATCCAGCACCAGCGTCGGCCCCCGCCCCTGGTCCCCAGCCAGCATTCAGTACCCATCTCAACAAGAAGCCGAAATACATGCCGCTCACACATGGAAGCCCCGTACATGACGAATTTCACTTCGAGGCTTGGTCCGACACAGATTCATGCAGTGGAGGTAGCATCACGAAGTACGACTGGCGGCTTGCTGTAGTCAAGACTCGGTTGTATACCAGCCATATCGGTGTCACTCAGTATTGGACCTGGGTTGGTCAGATACAATGTTTTCAACACCAAGTACTCAAAGATGTGAAACCAGCGAAATGGGGCTTGTTTAGGGACGAGATCGATTTCCACGTCAACCTCGCAGAGATTGAGGAGATGGAATGGAGTATCGAAGCACTTCGTGTTCACATCATTATGAAAAAGGATGTCGGAGAGCTTGCTGTGGATGGCAAGCCTCGAGGCGATGTTATGGCGTCTTTTCCAAGAGCGCGTACAATGCGCCGCTTCCTGTTCTTCTGTCGAGAAAGGGGTATGAAAATGGCTAAGAGAGTACCGTAAGTGAAGCCCCCGAGAACAGTTGTGATAAGGTTGGGAACTGACCTGGATAATAGTGAGCAACTCAATAATATGTGGGATTCTATGGCTTCTGAGCAATTGCCCGGTCAAGGCGATTCCCATCAACAGCTGGTGGAATAAGCTTCGTCAACAGCTAGTGAGCCTTTCCGAGGGGCGAAGGTGGCCTGTTCTGGATGCCTAGGTTTATTCATGATGCGATTTCTTGCCGTTCTTTGCCATTGTCTTTTCCTGGTGGTAGTCAGCGAAGTACTATCCCCTAGGATGAGCATAATTTAGTGTATTTGAGGAAAATTTAATACATTGGTGGTTCACCTTAATCTGGGCATAGTACCGCTGCCTAATGAGGAGTGAGAAGATTCTAATGCCTGCAGTGCCAATATTCACGCTTTTCGGGGAGTACCTGGTGCTTTTTCGTCATATATATGAGTAAAGCCCTGTCGTAATTCAGTTTGGCTACCCTAAACTCCGAACCCAGTATGCTTTGCCTTGAAACTAGCTGAAACCACATGACCCCACTAGGCGTTACTCTACGTTGATGAGAATTTATGAACTCGTATTATCTTGAACTTTAGCGTAATTAAAGCTTTCAACGTCAGTTGGAGTTTCGCTTTTCATGCCTTTGAAGCTGTTGAAAGTGGCTGTGGTTGGCAGAGAGCTCTATCATGTCTCGGCTGGATAAAGCTCTCAGCCACAAGTCTCAACTGCAAATAACACATCTAGCTCACAACTTAGACATTATACCATGGCAGAGAGCTATCTGATTGATCAGGGTACCATTTTGGCCTTAGTCATGGCCGCGCTGACAAGATAATGCTTGAGTAACCAACTTCTCAACACATCCAGCCGTCACCATTCAATCCAAACTCGAACAAACGATCACCATCATCTCAGCGCAGAGTATCGCCTTATCACGGGCGCGCGCTCCAAGCATGGACGAAGCGCGCAGGCGTATCAATTGTAAGTCGAAGTTGACCTAGCTGGTCCGAGATGGCCTCAGAAGAGGTCTCGACGCACAACAGAACAACTTATGTCACCTCTAAGCCTAGATAACACTATTAGGCGAGAGCTGTTCCATACAGAAGCTCACATCCGGGTATGAGCATTAGGTTGCAGCGCTATACGCGAGTCGCACCTTTTCCAACGTGCTGAAATTGCAGGACATACATCGAGATAAATTTGCTGGGGCTCGTTCCACAGGGACTCCATCTTTCAGGTCTGCAAATCATGCAGAAACCCGCCATTCTGGATGTAGTAAGTCTTGTGTCTTCAACTGATGCTCCTCAAACTGACAATGCCCTAGCCAGTATGGTAGCCTGTTGGTTCTATCAGCTGCATTCCGTAATCCAACCATTTACATCTACTTGGATGAGGAACTACTCCAAAAACTCTTCCACAAGACGATACAGCCTTTGCGACAGTCAGCTACGACAACGAGTGCACTGCGAACTGATATGCACGTCCTTGAAGGCCTACAGAGTGATCCTTTCAGCTACGATCCGAGGACCAACTCCAGCTTCTCGAGCCGCACGAGCTCACCTGGCTACCGTACTCCAGGACCTGTTCCCATGGCCGCGCCGCTTCAGATACCGCATCAGATGGACGATCAAGGATACCTACGATCTATGCCCCATTACTTACAGATGAACTCATCGTACCGGCTGTGGTAGGGTCGAAAGTATCTCCTATCATACTTGGAGATCAGTCTGGTGGATTGATTACATCATCATCATGACATGACGGTTTGGAAATGATCTACTAGATTACGAAAGAGTGCCATTGCTCAAAATGAAGGACTTCTTCTGATTCAACCAAATTTGGAACACATCAGGGGTCACCGAATGGCACTTGTTACTTTTCTTCTTTTATTACTCTATTTAGAATCAGGGCTGAATCTTTGTTCTCTATTTAGATAACATGCCCGCCTCCAGAAAATGGACAGCCGTCTATCCAATTACATGATCTTCACACGTGTCCGTCAGGTCGGCCCCAACCCCCAAAGCATGACACGAGCGTACAGCAAAATACAATGAACTCATAACCAGTCCGCGCCCAAATGCCATACACTGACTTGGCCGAGGAGTCTTCGGCACAGTCTCAAGCAGACTGTGTGCAAGGTCGGCATAGATGCAGCTTGCAATATGTGCATTCCCAGATCATCCAGTGAGGTCCAGAGCGGCAGTGTTGACAAATCCACTGTACCAGAGTACTATCAGATTTAATCATCCGAAACTGATGGGCACAAGCGTTGGCCATATTTTCCGCAGATGCAGTAGCTTGTGCGTCTCGTGAGGAAGGCTTATAATACTGAGTAGAGAACACTTGGTAATATGGAGTAGGTTGAACGGCCAAGTATCGTCTGGTGTCTTCGTAGGATTGCAACAGGATTAGCTTTGAGCACAGAATATAAGCCAGCAAACGCACATAAGTGAATGCAGGTGGCAGAACGGCAGTGGCTGTATGTGAAGTATTGCTGAAGATACTCCAATGTTGTATGGCAGTCTATGATACTCCAACACTGAAGTCAGATATCAAGAGATCTTGGACGAATGGATCGTTCGAGGAGAAGCAGAGATATCAGGGTAATGATACAAACTTGGGAGATTCGGGATATTAAATATATATAGAAACGAGAGAAGATTCCGAACGAGACTGACCGTCTGAGGTTGCTGTTTCCAAGCGGTGTCGGAATATGAGGGAATGACATGGACAGTGAATTAGAATGGCTAGGATCAAGGATCGAGCAAAAGGCTGTGATAACGGAAAGGGGGCGCCGATGCCGGATGAGGTACTACGGAAAGAAAAGGAGGAAAGGAAGAGAACAAGCAAACATAATCTCGGGTCAAGGAGTAGGGCGAAAGCAATGCGAGGTGGCATTAGACCATGGATGCTTGGATGAATAAAAGGACAAGGCTAGTACTGAAGTATACGTTTTGCCTTTGCAATGAACGGTTGGGAGTCTCGGAACTTTGACTGTTGCGCTAGCCAAGACGAGCGATATAGTCATCTCACATCGACATTTCGTGATCATTCATGGTGAAATATCAAGTTGGACTCCTGCTATCAAATATACTAAGTAATTGCCTAGTTTCAATATATCTAAGAGCAGCCTATCGCACAATTGCCTACAATACTGCCCGCTCTCCTGGGCCCCCCTCGTTAGTGATACTCTTTGTAGTCTTTCAACTCTCACTAGTGCCTGCCTGGCCATTCACAGAGCCGCGGAGGGAGTCATGGGGGAAAGGATTAGATCCATCACAAGTATCTATGTTGCTCTGTCGGTGATTGCTGTCAAGCCGTGACATTTCCTTATAAGGAGAGTTATGTCTAACCGCCAAATCCCTTGAACCTCCTGAGCTTCCGCTCCTGCCTCTTCATGTGAAGCGTGACTGTTGTTCCTGGTCCATTATGGTGGCATATCAGTACCCTCCATCATCTCAGTCCACCCACTTACACGACTTGAAAGAACGGTATGCCGGGTCTCCACAATACACTTCAGGGGATGCTGCATCGTTCATTGTGGATGCAGCGGCCAATTGACCCGTGCATGTGAATGTTGTCACGATTGTCAGCAGTGGCGCTTCGAGCCATCTCTTTTGAGATGTAGGAAAGTCCGTCGGGGAAGTGGTCGACCCATCCGTCGCCGCTGGGTGGTTCCTCAGCCGGGATCACCGACCGATCTTTCGACTGATGACCGGATCAGGGTAGAACGACGTCAATTCCGCCCCTGAGTGGCTTTATTGTGTCCCGTACTCAACCCCACCTACCCTTTTAGATGTTTGTAGATGCCCCGCATTCAAGCGTAACTGCGATTGCGAGCGACAGAACTTGGTGCAACCAGTGACGGGATGCTCATTTATCTTTTCATCACATTCTGATTTCCGGTCCAAAGTTAATGAAGCCCAAGCAAGCGTTGCTCCAATTACCCAATCTTGAAGAGGTAGAAATACACAGAAAAAATTGTAGCCGACCCTGCCAATTCTCTCCCATGCTTACCCTCCACCAGCAAAATGCAACCGATGCTATGAGATAAGCTTATGAGGGAAGACACTTCGATGACTCTGTTCGGGGAAGCATCAATCCGTCAAGAGTGCAACCTGGCCTCGTTGCTTTACGTTTCTTGGCATTTCTGAAGACAACTACACTGAGGTCGGTAGAGGAGGTGTGGATTACCTAGATGCATAGTTTGGCTGATCTTGTCATGCATCAAACGGTGTTCCTGCAGTTTGACTCGTGTCACAAATGACTTTGGAGGGGTTAATGACGTGGTCTGGACCCCGCTGTTCTTGTGCAGTGAACAATGGAGAAGCGAAGACGTAGCGCCCGGCGGGGTTAGTGCAGCGCATCAACTGGCGGTCCATGCTGTAAGCGCTTCTGCAAGGAACCACGCATGATACCATTACTCGTCTGCTAGCAGGGCACGATGCACACAAACAGCGCGAGACAATGTAACCAGGCGTGGCCCTAAGACGCCCTCTTCAGATTGGCTTTATTGATAACTAAACGTGGTATTCGTGTTTGCGGGGCTGGCTGGTGGATCCAGAGCTGGAGGCCAAATTCACGAAGTCCAATACGCGACATTTCCAAGCATCATTGCTAGCATTGTCTACCCCCATAGGTGAGGTGCCAGGCCTTCTTCTGTGACCGCTTGAGTAACGAATGAGATCCTAAATAGAAAAAGCCCAGCGATATCTCCTTCGAGCCTCTCCTGCGTAGACATGGCATGGTGTGTAGGCGATTGGGCACGTAGGAGCGAGGCTGCATTGTTGGTCTTGCAGACCAACAAGTTGAAAGTAAGGCGATCATATGGTAGCCTGTGTACAGTCAGCGCTGGTCCTTGAAGTCCTTGAGCAACACTTTCTAGAGTGATATGCAGTCCTCGGTCACCCCTTTCCAAACGTTTATATATCATGATCAAGCTCGCTACTGAGGCTGTCACTTTCTTTGGCGATTCGACAACATTGGTATATGGGCAAACTATCTCCTAGCTGATTTTTCCGTTTTCAAATTTACTGCTGCCCAGACTACTCCAAACGATACCGCCGTGCTTTTTATTCAACTAATCCCGGTCGTCGAAACTGGCTGCCTTACAGTCACCAACATTGCGGACCACCCATCAGCTTAGAACAGCATGGATGACTCGAATCGTATGAGTAGGCAGAATGAACCGCCGGTCCATTCGAACCCCAATCAGAGATACTCACTCAACGATCCGTCACAACAGCGCCGTTCGCTCGCTGGAATTTCCAACGACAGATATCGCCCTGCATCCCTTGCTGGCCCTTCATCATCAGGGCGAGGCATGAGAGCTCCGGGTAACTACAGTAACTACTATTCAGAACCCAGTGCATCGTTCTCGACGACAAATATGCCTGGCACAGCTATAGCTTATGGCCCTGAGTACGGCCACGACTCCCGCCAAACACAAGGTTTGGGCGGCTACAGCCCCGCAACTACAACGATGTATAACGTTGGCCAACCGAGTACGCAAAACACGATTGACGATGCGCAGCAATTCAGTTCGCGGCGACCTGCAGCTATGCAAATGATGCCCCCAGACGTTGCCTCAAGCGAGTTTGGGTCCGAGACTGGGGCCTCAGTTGGCTCGAGTCTACAGCGACCGGCGCAGGGCTCAAGCGCATCTGCGAATGTTTATCAACAAAGCAATGACATGAATTATGCGAGCAACAGCATGTCCAGTGTGAGCGCAATGCCACAGGCAACAAACACCGCCGATGTTTCAATGACAGACGACCACGACTATGCGGAAAGCGCCCTCGAAGAGAAATGGGTCAGTTACCAGAGGCAGCTAGGGACAGTGAATGGATCTCTTGAGAGTGCTTCTGCGACATTGCTTAGCGTCACTAGCTGGCTTTTGTCTCAGGTCGCAGATCTAGGTATGTATTTCACTGTCTATGGAACAGTAGAGGGGAACATAAGGAAGCCAGAGCTAACTACTGTGCGTACCCAGGTCTTAATCTTGACGATACCAACCTTCATGCTGATCGTATTCAGCTATGGAACGACTTCAACCACGCTTGGCTCGGATTGGGCCAGCGACAAATTGACCTAATGACTTCGTCCCCGCAACTTTCGAGGACGCAAAGCCTGGTCTCAAAGGCCATGATTAAAAAGATGGGAAACGAACTAATAAGGCTATGTGACGGCATAGAGCGACATGGCCTGGTGGACTACCAATATGGAGTATGGGAGGATCAAATAACTGCTGGTGAGCAACTGCAGTCCCGCCCCGAGTCTGGTTGGATTGGCTAACATGTGCATGCAGTCCTCGAAGACTGTCTGGACTTATACGATGCTTCAGAAGAAGGCAGTGACAGCGGCAACCGGTGAAAATTATAGCCTCGATACGCTTTAAAGATGCGAATGGTGGAGTATATCCTGGCCAGTGTATCTAACAAGACTCGAGCGGCAATTCTGGTGAATCTATATACGTTCTCGGATCACACCATGTAGAACTAATACACGCCATAGCAGGCCACTGACCGCTAGGGTTGGCTTTCCCATGCTAATTAGTGTAATAAAAAGTATGCCACAATGTAACTCCGCGCTTCAGCAACCCTTTTCATCAATTATACTCGCGTTTTCCCCACGACCGCAACACTCAAGCCAACTTTCCAGTACATGGTAATTGGACGGTTCAATTCTGAGCTGAGAGATCTCCATCTGTATTCAAAAGACTGCTCATAAGTCAATTGATCTTAGGAGATATCACAGTGGCAAACGATGTCACCAATAGAAAGCCAGAACCCACCAGCCACTTTGCTATGGGATCACCAAAACTTGATTCCCCTTCAAAAAAGTCTAGGTGATGAAGATTTAGTCTTGTTGCTGACACCCGCTGTCGTCCCTTCAGACCAGAGTCTTGCTAGTGCAAGTGACCCTTTCGAGCCTCTCGGTAAAGCACTTGCGCACACACATCCATGGATCCGGCACGTTCCTTATACTAAGGAGCTTGGCATTACCAGTATTCATGTGGCATTCATCAAGAGAGTACGAGTCGTTATCTTCGTGCTGACTGGCTTCTCGACAGAGGAAGGTTTATTTCAGCTTGAACTCGCCGAGGTTGCTCGTGAGGTGTGTGAAGAACGCCCTTTAGTGCTTGTAGCCTGCTGTGAAGTTTCGGAAAAGGGGGCCCGCGAGTATGGTTTCCCAACCATCATTCAGTGTCCTGGGTACTCTGCGGCAGACTTACAAGCCGTCGCCGTTCTTTTGACAACAGAGGCCACGCCGCCGACCGGTAACTCTCTTCCTCGGCTAACTTGGTCGATCCTAAAATGGGACTACGACAAAGATCTCCTAGAAACCCACTCTTTATGGGAAGCATGTTTGCCTTCCAAATTCTATCTAAATCGCTCGACTCTTGGTTCTCTCTTGAAACGCGATGGATATGCCATGCATTACATGGTCAGAGAACCCAATCAAGGGCAGGCCATTGGGTTTTGTGCAACATTCACAACGTTTACAGATAGCAGCGGCGACAGACTGATTGGGTCAGTAGCTGCTATCATCGTTCACAAAGACTTTCGGGGTCAAGGTGTTGGGCGCTTCCTCCACAAGGAAGTCTTGCTCAAGCTTAAGAAGATTCGAGGTGTTGGAATCATTCAACTTGGAAGCACATTTCCAAGGTTACTTTACGGTCTGCCCGCACCCGAAACCGATACGAAGTGGTTCGAAAAGCAAGGTTGGAACATGAAGGAAGCCACCCCTGGAAACGGAAACGGGCGGCGGGTGCTCGACTGGCTCTTGAGATTTGCCGACCATCCAGCTCCTGATCTGGCTTCCGCTGGCTTGACATTCAGGCCATGTCAGCAAACAGATTACGAGATGATTGTCGAGATGGCAAATAAGGAGTCGCAGGAGAGATACGGGTTTGGGTGGTACGACCAATACGCCAAAACGATGGACAGTGGCTACATGAATGACATTGTAGTCGGGCTTGAAAGGGAGAATCTGATTGCTGCGGCAATAACATATTTTCCAAATAATGGGAGCCCTTGCGGCGCAGATATTCCATGGCCAGCCTCAATCGGACAGAGCATCGGAGGAGTTTCGTGCATCTGCATCAAAGGTCGGCCACAACCCAAGCCATGTTATCTGACATTGACTGACTGTTAGACTAGATGAAGACCCGGATATGGTCAATCGCCGTGACTCTGTGGCTACGAGATTGCTCCTAGCTTGTCGGCAGACCCTGGGTGAGCGAGGAATGGTTGGAATGTTTGTTGATGGCAGCAGATCGGACGAAAATGTGCTGCAGTCTTTAGGTCAGTACGATTCTCAGGACTTCCGCAGCTGCCACTTGCTGACAATGAGGCTTGATAGGTTTTTGCAAATGGGCAGAATACAACGAGCTCTGGTGAAAGGTGTATGGGCTCGTGAAGAAACAAGTCGCGAAGCAGCTGAGTTAGGGCTTTTATATCACAAAGGATCAGACAGCAGTTTAGGAACGTCTATAGAGAAGGGTTCTGTTAAATTAATCGCTTTTTGTTTCGGGAACTGATCTATTGAAACCGATGAGCACGAACAATTGAGTTGGACAGATGCACATTACAGAGCTGCGTCGCAGAGTCAATTACCATTGAGTAACTGCTGGGTACATTGGATCAATGCAAGGTATCATCTATTAGCGGTGAGTCAAACAATTCGTAACTGAATGGCTGTACATAAAACATATACTTGGGACTTGTTTCTTTGAAGAGACTATTCTCAAGTGAAACGCGATCTATGGATGGGAGAGGCAACGATGGGCGTGGATAATGGCCCGGAAAGTTACCAGTGAAATTTGTTTACGCAGCGGCACTGGGTAATCGATTATGAAGCTTTCGGTCAGTCCGACCTCCCAGTCTTGGCGATTCATCTACCAACCAACAGGTCAATGAGCCAACCTTTGACCCAGTTGGCTGTTGAGCCACGGGACCTGTGTAGAGAACCCTCGATATCGTTCCTCGCGTCATTACCCTATAACTCTGACAAATCATTTATCTTTTGACCTGGCAGCCCAACGTTGACAGTCTGTCGCCTTCCAACGCAGCTTTGCCTAGACCGTCGTGGGCTAGCGCTACCTTGCCCTTTACGTCTCCAATACTCACCACTGAAACTCTTTTACCTTCCTCCGGTGATGTGCTACTTTGATCAAACGCGCTGGGCGTGCGCCTACTGGCGTTGGGGCCGCTTCCGTCAACAGTGCAACAAGGAATACAGGATGGGCGAGACGTGCGGCCTAAAGCTTGTCTACGAAACCAGGACCGAGAGAGACGTGTGCAAGCTCTGCCATGACACGGAAAAGAAGCAACGTCGGTATGACAAGATGTATCGCGACGTTCAACGCTGGCGGAGGGACGGCAACCGAAACGCGACCATAGAGCGAACGTGTGCTGAGATGCAAGAAGTACTTGGTCAAATCTATCGTATGAGAGAGGAGCATGATCACAGACTGCAATCTCTTGGCCAGGTGAGTCTAGATTTACTGCCTTTGTTTATTCACGTAGGCATTGTCTGCGACGAGGAAGACTACACGAGTTACTAACTCATCATTGCAGTAAAGTAAGATGCCGAAGCAAGATACCCTACGCTGGCTGCCGAACCTTCTGCTCGACTGGCATGCTCACGGTTGAATGATCAGCGTTGGTAGATGGGCGGGCGCAGCTGAAGTGCATTTTAGAACTCATTTCTTTGTAACTTATCAGACCATCAATTTAAAGTTCAACACAGGCTAGTTTGATCAAAGAAGCACGCTGTCTGACCATATGAACAGGCGAACCCAATCCTCCAAGGATAAGCGCCTCGGCTTTACAATCACCGAATTATTGCCAACATATTGTTCTGCAAGAATTGGCCGCCTTTAGCTAGCATGCCAATTGCAAGGTGGATCAAAAGACCGTCGCGTAGTCCGGCTGTGAAGTAGATTGGGCAAGACTACATAACGGCTCACGCCTCATGGGGCGAGCCAGATGGCCACGCTGCGTAAAGCCATGGTCCAGCAGCCGAGCCAAAACGTCCGAGACGTGGTGCATGGACTCGGCCTCCACACGTGGCTTATCGCATGGTGTGCTGCGCCAGCCCTCTATTCGTGCGGTCCGGTCTTGTTGTCCTCCAAAGACGCAGAGTTTCCCCATATGCTAGTCCCCTAATTGTGTTGTGCGCTAACAATTGACCGTGTCTACTGTCATCCGTACCGGGGTTGACTTGCGATCCTAGAAGCCTAGGAGAACTGGCTTCCGCCCCCTGTTGGAAACGCTGATCAATTATGCGGCCAAGCGGAGGTCTGTACCTGGACTGCACGAGAGAGGCGCATTGCATATGCACAATTGACTGCCAGGGCAAAATGATACGCGCAGGTACAAGCGTTGGGTAGATTTCCGTGTTCCCTGGTCCATGTCGCGCGTAGAAAAAGAGTAGCGTGTCGATGTGACGGGGGTATCCTGGTCATTATGACCCTTCAAAAACCCCTGCACCAACACGAATAAGCACAGGCGAGCGTCCCTGTTTTCGGGGAGTAACGCGGGTGGGAGATGAGACAACTCTACCGAGTAGTGGCTTAGGCTTGACAGGGGTGACCGCGCCATTCGCGAAAGTGTGTGCAGGACGGGGGATGGAAGACACCTGCGTTCCTCCAAGACAATCAAGAATGGACTAGCCACAAAGCAATCAACGATCAATTCTCTCCATTTCTCTATCTTTGTGATAAGATTGAAAACTGCTCGCCTTCCGACACTGTCATTTCAGCTTCATGCCCCGTTCAACGACCAAGTTTCGACGCTCTTCCTAATCGTATCGATTCCTACCAACCAGACTCCTACTGTCGTAATCTCAACATGGCTCCCCCGTTAGAAACAGACTTCCGCGACATGGCCATGGATGCGCTTAAGAATCTTGTCAGCAATGTCCCAGACTGGCTACAGCGACTCGACGACCTCAGCGGCCAGATCGACCGACGTCAGGCCGAATTCGCTGCTGTTGCTGCCACAGAGGGCAAGAGTGCGGAGACGAAGTCGCTTCGCAACAAAGGCTCAACCGAGTCCCTCAAGCCTAAAGATGATCCTCCAGTAGTTCACGCCGAGGCTCCAGCGAATGAGGACATCCTCGAAGATGGCGCAGGTCACAGCACAGCACAGACACCAGTCAAGACTGAGACACATAAGGTGCATACCCCAAGCCCTGGCTCCATTCGCCAGCAACAAGAGATTATCAAAGCCGCACAAGCTAGAGCACGAGCTCAGGTCAGGAAGAAACCCAAGTCGCCATCTATGATATCTAACGACGCTCCTGCCGCTTATCGAACACGGAGCATGATCATTGTCTACTATGATACCTATGTTCAGAGCTTCTTTGACGATCTTGTGAGGTTCGTCTCGTCAAGTCGAAACCTGATGCGCAAAGCCAAGATGGCCGCAAGAGTTGCCCTGATCAAGAAGCTTGCAGAGCAAGACGTATCAGAGGATGGAAATAATGACGACGCTCTCCCYTCRCTTCKATAYATGAGCAGCAGGCGATTCGGTCCTATGTCAATATCCCGACCCGGTGCCGGCGACCAACCACCAGATGTATACGATAAGCTGGATAAGGGCCTCGAGTTCGTGCAGAGCATGTGTGAGCATGGTGCTCATCAGTTACTTCGCGATGGCGACTGCAACGACGAGATCAGTAAGGTACAGAAACGACTGACGGAGGTCCTCGAGATGGCCAAGACGGAGATGGAACGCGTGGAGCGCGAAGAGCCAGAATCAGCAAAGAGAACAGACGAGATAGGCAAAGTCCGGGCACGGCGACCCATCAGCATGCGCCGCGACATGGCCGTCGGCCTCAAAGAAAGCAGCCCGACACCCACTAAGGAGGAGAACAAGTTGGAGCCCGCAAAGCTCGAAGCTGCCGAACCTATTATCCCAGCAGATCCCATGGCACCTATGGCGGTGGATCCAAATATCATGGAAGCGGATGAGGGTATCGACGTGGAAATGGAACTTCCCAAACTGCAATATCGATCAACACGGGCGATGCGTAGTCGTGGACCATAGAGTGGTGTTCATTTCCTTTGCTTTTGAAGTTGCGGCAAGTAATTCACAATCTTAATTGACCAGTTTGCGATTATCTTCTTGGCGATGGCTGAAAGTGTCTCTTCGTAATGATGCAAAACCAGTATGAGCTGTCCAGCCTTGCTCGATCTGTGGACTTTTGTAGTAGTTGATGAGTCTCGCAATGTGAGCTCTTCGCAACGTATCGCCGCCTCCCTGCATTTTGGTCAAAAGATCACGGCTTTTTTACCGACGTGCTTGTCCATGCCGGATCCTATAAAATTTCCGTCAGCAGCAGCGCGAGTCACGGCAGGTTTGGTCGAGGGAGCTTACTTTTGCATCACCAACATAAGATTCGAATGTTACATGGTACATCTGTCTGGCCAAAATACCCTACCCTAGGCCCTTCGGATGAGACTCCGTACATTTCCCCTCAGTCAATCTAGCTGCACATGACTTTCCCAGTAACGTTAACATATAAATAGAGATTATGTATATCCTCTGCGTGGGGGAGGTTTGGAGGATTCTTATGTCTCATACGTTCAAACGTAGAACAAGGAGTTCACACAAGAAATGTCCATTCCCCAATACCAGCCAGACTAGCTCTTGTTGGTTGCAATCCAGTCAGCCACTCTTCCTATACAAGTTAGGCTTGGCGACCAATGTCGCTACAGGCAAAAGAAAACAAGAACAACAAATTCAGGGGGAATCTCACATTCTTCATCGACTGACCATAACGACATCCGGAAAAACGTGATGTAAGCTCTCTAACTCAACAAGGTACCAACTCCTTCTTAACATTTCTCTCGCTCATTGGGTGGGTAGAGTCTCCCAACTGCTACAAATTGTAGTGTGATAAGTGAATACACTATCATCACTGTTTCTCCGCCCCAATAGCGTATCGCGCTCGCGTCGCAAGTCTGAATCAACTTCATTTGGTAGCTATGGAGTGCTGAAATCGTATCGGCCACCCTTTCCCAGTAACCCTTATTGATCCGTGCAAAAGAAACAAGCGGCGAAACACGTATCGATACCAGCGTGTACTTGCTACCGACTTTGAGTCGCCTGTCCCCTATAGAATTCTCCCTTGAACATGAGCAACCGCCCAACCCTACATAGAATGCACATGTCCCGCATGATATGGATCCTCCAAGCCCCGAACTCAAGCCCGCACGCCCAGATCTCAATCCATGTCGATCTCTTTCTCCAGACATACCTAGATCCGGTCCCAATGGCGCGTCTCATGAAATCAGTGGAAGTAGTATGTTACTTCGGCTTCTCAATAATGGACGTCATTTCGAGGGTAGTGAGTCTGCCTGCGACGAAGATCTACCTAGCAAAGAGTCGCGGCGAGAGGGGGCCGTAGAGGGCAACACCATCGGCGGACCTTTGCTTCAGCACCTGGCTGCAGCTGCTCTACAGGCTACTTCTACTAGGAAGGCATTGCCATCTCTCGCTGTCCAGGTTCCAACAACGATCCCTGATAGCTCTACAGCGACTAGACGAAGTTCCATTCATGGCGAGCCCCCCATCGACACTCAATCTAAACTGCGATATATTCCTAGTGGAAGGACACCGTTGCCTGACAAACCGCGAAGGCGGCTTTGCCATCGGACTCGCGCACCAGCTGGCAAGCCTGCGAAGACTCTTTCATCGCAGTCTGTCTCGTCACCCTGTTCACCACCAGATGGATATCAAACACCCTCCCCGCACTCTCCGCTAAGTGCGAGTACAAATTATCATCCGACAAATGGTAACCACCCTCGCGCTCCGACCGAAGATAGTAGCAGCAATGCTGTCGAGATTCTGAATACCGATAACTCTACTTCCACCTCTGTGACATCAACATCGATCGACTCAACCTCAATCACTGATGGGAAGATTATCGATGGGATCACACATCCGCAGCCTCTTTCCATCTCATATCCGTGCAACGTTACGGGTTGCAATGTCAAGCCTTTCGAGAATTGCTATCTCCTCGAATCTCACATGAATGTACACTCATCTATACGGCCACACTATTGTCCAGTCAAAGGCTGTCCAAGAAGTGAAGGGGGCAAGGGCTTCAAAAGAATGAATGAACTGATAAGGCATGGCCTGGTTCATGACTCCCCAGGCTACGTCTGCCCCTTTTGCCCGGATAGAGAACACAAATATCCACGCCCAGATAATCTTCAGCGGTATGTCGATTAGCCAAGCCATACCGGTGCTGCAGCCAAATATGCGCCCCGACCTAGAGAAATGATACTGACTGCTCCTAGACACGTCCGTGTTCATCATATAGACAAAGACAATGACGACCCGCAACTGAGAGATGTTCTTGCTCAACGATCAGATGGAACTAAACGTCGTCGAAAGAGACGCCGCCTGCCGGCGCAACGGACTGTTGTAGGTTGACATACGAACCTGGCTACCTGAAAGGGACGTGAACGAGCACGATTGAAGATTTATGTCAACTAAAATGGGATGAGAAGCGCTCTTGCTTTGGCATTATATGTATGAGTACCTGG
Organism: Fusarium mangiferae; assembly: GCF_900044065.1. Lineage (NCBI taxonomy): Eukaryota > Fungi > Ascomycota > Sordariomycetes > Hypocreales > Nectriaceae > Fusarium > Fusarium mangiferae. The sequence continues at coordinate 368,879 of NW_024573942.1, forward strand.
CGATTGACGGGTCGGGCGACTGAAGGCTTTTCGCATGCTGCCAAAGGTCATTGATTAAGCGTAGTGAGTATTTGGAGGGACAGACAAGGCATTCAAGATCTCAGATACCGGTTGGGTCAGACTTTGTTCAACATTTTATTTCTCGTACAACTTGTTCGATTCTTCCTACATATTCCGCATGATGCGGTGTTGAACATATATTTATCGTTTCTCTCAGTCGATACAATTCTTCTTCAATCGCCGTGTGCTACGTATTTAGATGTATTTGTTATGCGATATATGGACCCTACATACGAGTGCTGAAATTCACTGACTGGCGCAGTGACTCTGGCTACAAATGTGATAAATTCGTCTTTGACCAACAGATGCGTCTTCCAAAAATCCCATCCGTTCGTCACCTAAGCCTACCAAACGCCTGAACTTCTCCGGTAATTAAAGCACTGAGGAAATAGCCTCCGTAACTGTACCGACTGGGAACTTCAAATAAATACCATCGCATCAAGGCCTGCGGTGAGTGTCCCGTGTTGCCCAGCCAGTCTCGGCAACTCGAGGCTGAACGGGAACCCACTGACCAGTTCGCGGATCCTGCTCTTGAACCCCTGGCCCATCCCCCGGGCCAGTAGGAGGTCGACCTTCCATCGCTCTCAGTGGCGGCAGCCTTTCACCGCTCGCCGAGGATGCCGCAGATGATGACCATGATGGCCCGCTACAACCTGACATGGGCGTTGGAGGTAGTCCACTAAGAGATGCACTCGGGTCGCCGCTCATAGGGGACCCGTATGGTGGTAGCGAATATTCAGGATGATCGTCGGTTCGACGGCGTTGGGCTGGTCTTTCGTTCGATAGTACATCTCCGTAACTCATAGACCCAGATGGCCCCGATGCTAACGACCCAGTCTCTGCATAARAATTGYTTGTCGAAATAGTAGGACTAGGAGGTCCAGCAGCATGGCCACTTATTGATGGCGTTTGTGCGACAATGTCTCGTAAACGGTTACGGTCTTCACGGTAGAAGTCCCGCTGTTGAATCAACTCCTCGATCCGTATCTCCATGAGACGCCTTTCATCCCGAAGCTCTTGTAGCTGTTTTGAGTTCTCCTCCTGCATGATCTTCTTCTTCCTCCTGTGCCTCGTCGAAGCCACTGCATTTCTCTGCCTCTTCTCGTCTGCTTTCTTGGACGCTTGCGAAAAGTCCATATGCACAGGGATAGGTGCCTCGCTTCCCGGAAGTGCTAACATGGCTTGCTGTCCCTCAACGCCAAAAAGTGACCCTCCCATCCCATGTCTCCGCAGCGTTTCCGACCATGGCGAGGCGGACTCGCTTGGGGGCCCCGGACTCGGGAAGGACCGAACAGCTTGCATGTTAGGAGAATATGAAGTGTGAGAATGTACCAGAGGCGGTTGCGTGCGACCTGGCGCATGGCTGGAGGGGAAAGTAGAGAGAGGAGCTTGTGTCCCAGAAGAAGGGAGCGGCTGTGAATGCAACTTACCACGATCCGACATCGCTAAGAGAGGACCGGTGGGTGCTCCCGTCAGAGGATGTAGATGGGGATATTGAGGTCTGGTGTCTTCCGGCGTTATGTCTTCGAACGGTCGCTTAGCAGATAAAAAGCCATGTAAAGACTGTCGCCGATCAGATGCACGAGAGGGCACATGACTAACACTATTCACGGTAGGAAACGGCAGAGTTGCTGAGGCATTGCGTCTTGGCGAAGGCCCTCCAATAGGTGTCATCGGTCCTAAAGGCGTTCCAGGAAAAGAAATTGACGCAGGCTGGGCTGGGGGGGAAGGCCCAGAGATTGAGCCAACTGCCTGGCCTGGTGTCGCGGATTCAGATTGACGGGCTGCTGGAGGGACATGAACATTACCCCCTGGAGCCAGTAGTCGTGACTCCATGGGGTTGAGTCTGTTATGGACACTAACGGTCCTTTGGGGAGTCTGCTGTAATCTTTCCTCGCCATTTGTATACGGAACGTTGCCCACAACGCGGTCACTGAGCTGTCTGTGTCGAATTGAGGAAGGTGAGACTTGGTCATCTCCCAAGGGGCAGCTCGAGGAACGATGAGTCCCATGTTGAGATGCTAGGATATCTTGGCACATTGTGAGTAGAGTGCTTGCGCACTCCTCATCGTCGTTGTCGCGCTTGCCTACAGATGACAATTTATTATCCCGACTGGCAGCCTGTTTCGGTAGAGTAAAGTCTCTGGAAGGCCAGGTTGGTGTCGATGGTGTGGATGATGCCCGCGGAGAGTAACTTGATGCGCCAGTGGAATTCGTTTTGGCAGATTCGGGTCTACTCGGAGGGGTCATCGATGAAGTCGTCATGTTTAGTGAGATTTGGTGAGAATCGATCTGGTAGGTAATCCCAATAGGTGCACTTGACATGAAGGTAAATTTGAATATAGAGAGCTCAAAAAGAAGTGAATGTATCGCCCATCTTTGAGATGGAAGCAAAAGATTGATCAATTGAAATTACAGTCGGTGGCTTCGACGACAGGAGACACGGTCAGTCAAACAGAGCGGGGCCTGTTAAGATGTTTAGTCAATCATGTCAAGCCTAGGAATCTTCTGGTTTAAATCACCATGCTTCTTGCTCGAATATTGCTTTTGTGAAGCCCCAGAATCGATTTTCTCTTTCAAGGTCATAGTACCATATTAACCATGTCGTGGTCCATGCAGACATTCTTGTGATTCCCTGTCAGCCGCGGAGCACATCCGTGCCTGCAGGAAGCGAATTGCGAGAAGCAAGGCATCATCAGACTAAAGAGCTGCATTAGCCCATGCTGCCCCCAGTCCCGGATGTGCCTCCGCTTTCCATGCTGCACTTATGTAGCATTTCCTTTATCAACCTCCAACATCCCAACGAAATAAATAACATTCCTGCCGTCGGCACTCACCTCCATTGTAAGCTTTTATTTCCGACGTGTTTGGCGATTGTACCGGCGATGCAAACTCCCAGAAGGGATCAAGGGTTTAAAACGTCTTACAAAGGTATTTCACGTGATGGAAACTGCATGTTTGAGATATGTGACAGATCGGCAGAGTTGAACTAGATGTCTCAATTGCAGGCCACGCGCCTTGATCCGATTACACACGACTTCGAGGAGCTGAGAACTGATGGACCAAGGAGGTTCGTCGCCAATGAGAACTCATGTTCAAGGATATACCCTGGCAAGATCAACCAAGGGGGTCTATAGTTGGTAGGTGGCGCACCTTCAGGGAGTCGTCGTGCTGCGTATAGAACATGTGCCTTTCGAGGCGCGACGCCGGGCTTTCTAAGAAGGAATTACCAATCACAGGATTTTGAATCTTGGCTTGCCGAGTTCTTCCTGCTTTTTGGGGCACAGTCATCAAGCCACCTGAAAGTAGTGCCGCGTTGAGCGTGCATACACGTATCTCAGCAATCGTTTCCTTTACATGGACATAATGAGTTCATTTAAACTGGTACCTGGAACTAGAGCGATTGAGCCACAGCAATGCTATTATGCCTTTGTCTTTTACCACTATTCAAAGGTTTGGAACGTGCAACGATTCAAAGGCTCTGTCGTGGCTCGGGATCGCCACCTAAAGCAGAGGAGGAGAGCAGACTTGGCAAATGAATCAGAAGCGCCAGTTCTGCTAGTGTAATTGTTTCATCTCTGGTCTCATTTAGTGTACGATTATTCCCGGCGCCGTAGACAATTGGGCATGGCACAGTGCCAGAGATAGGGCTTGCGCCAGTGGACTCAGAACAGGGGCGACCCCTCCTTGTTTAGTGCAAATGGCCGGGCTGCACAGGGCTTGTCCCTGTCAGCATGCGGGGTGCCCTTTTTGGCGTGTTCACCGGGATTCCTTCCGGATAAGTGTCTCGCTTACATGCTGCAGACGAGAAGAGTTGCGATAAGGATGACGAGGGTGACAGTGCACCAACGTGCCGCGTGACTGGCGACATGTACAGCAAAAATATCGGCATCTTCCTATTCGTCGTGGGAAATCATGCTAAGTAGAACTTGTTCTGCCAAAATCACTCACAGGTAACAGGTACAAATTTGCAGTCATCCAACGATTTAACTGTCTGCTAATGTCGTCAAATTCGTCGTCATCGGGTGCCAAGCTTGCCGGCGAGCTCCGTACGGGATTCAAAGTAATAATTTAGAGCACTGATCTTGCTAATGGTAGAGTTTGTGATGACAAGGACCAGGGGTATAGCGGTTGGCGGTTAATAGAGGAAGGGGATTTATCCGTATTCTGATGAGAAGTGACGATCGCCAACCAGAATGAGGTGATGCTGTTGGCGCTAAATAAAAAACGACACCCAAATCGGTGGATCACCGGCGAATTTTGGTGCAAGTCAAACTCGACAAGGGTCGTGTATTCCATAGCAAGAATTCTCATCATTAAACATTCCGGGGTCAGAGGGTCCATTGCTTTTCCTTTTAGCGCCAATCTTTGCCTTGACTGAGTGCTGAAATGGCCGGCAAGCACGGTACGTGCCCGTAGCCCGTCTTGACCGACACCGAGCTCGTGACACCCACTTTCAATTGCTCACGTTGCCACAATACACTCAGGCTGGCGAGGAGAGGCGGATGAATGGCAATGATGATCAACTGGCCACTCGGCCCAGACGCCGTCAAGCGAGACTATGTATGCATTGTACACACTGTTCGAGAAACAGTCGATGTCCAAAGCGTATTCAAGGTAAGTGAGAAATTGGCCAATTATCATCGCTGATAAGCGCTGAGTTTCCTGTTTAGATTACAACCTCTGATTTGAAAGACAGTATCACCAGCACCGTGGAAGACCGGCGGTGATTTCTGTTCGCATGTTTCTACGCAGCAGAATGAAAGGTTGTTCATCGGTTTCACAGAAGGGTTGTCATTTTTCCCATGCTTCATAGAAGTCAATACGATTTGGAGGAATTCTTATCTCCCAATTCTTTCGTCTTTGGCTTTGCGACGGAACTCACGGCAGATAGCGATGATAACCTGCTCGAACCGAGCTATGGGCTCTTCCAGAGCTAACGGGTGTCGTACAAGTGTCCCGTTGCCTTGAGATACGGAAGTGATCTTGGTTTAGTGGAGAGTGCTAGCCCCGCCTGCTGTTAGCCGATATACTCTGCCAAGAGGATCCCACGATGCAACAACCTGGAATTTATAGCGGCCGACTGCCATGTCCACGTAGTCAGAAGTGATGCCACCGCACCTTCTACTGCTCACAGGAAGCCTAAAGATTGTCAAACGTGATGACTGAAGGCTGTGCCCATGCTTCAGCTTAGATGTCCGCTACCAGCCGTTAGCATCGCTACTTGAGCCAATATTGGCCTCCTGACTCACTTTCTTGCGCGCCATATTCCAAGCCGAACTGAACTATCAGGTTCTGGTAGTAGAGTTTCTGCAGCAAGCGGTGAGATTTCACAGGTTCTGGACACTACAATGCCCCATGTTACTGATTTGAAGTACTTTAACCTCTGCGCCGCCACTGCGTCTATGTTTTTGTACGCCCAGGGTTCATCCGTTGTTTGCTGTCATCATGATACTCTTACGATTGAACGAAAGTTTTCTCAACACGCTGATGAGGTTCAATTGTTAGCGGTCGATAACCAGAGTGAGGCTGGTGGTGGCCGCTTCGTTGTTAGTTACGATGCTGGCAAAACAGCAATTGTGTGGGATCTGATGACAGGGCATGAGATCTCTCGATTTGCCTGTTATGATCATCTAACTGTCGCAGCATGGATGAAAAATGGCAATGTGGCTTTCGGTCGGTTATTGGGATGAGTTTATCATGATCATGACTAACGATTTGAAGGCAACACAAAGGGAAACATTATCATGTTTGAGCCTTTAACATCTGAACATGTTTCCTCAACGACTATTGACCAAATTGCAGTGACTGCATTGGCACCATCAGCCGATTGTCGGACATTTGCCATCGGGTCAGCTCTCATCCTTTTCTCCTCAAATCTTACTAACGCTATCTCAGCTACGAGAATGGCTCTCTATTTGTTGCAACCTTGCAGCCACGCTTCACTATCTTACACAACCTCACCACTTCCAGAGGACCGTCACCTATTGTGAATCTTGCATGGCATGCTTCCTCGGATATGCTTGCCGTCCAGATGCGTGACGGTGACTTGCGGGTCTGGAGCGTGGCAAAGAAACATAGCGTCGATAACCCTGCAAAGGTGGTTCGAAATCTCAAGAAGGCTGAGATCTTCGTGGATGGACTCAACTGGATGGGATGGTCTAAAAACGGTCGCATTATACAGTACTCCGACTCGTAAGTTTGCCTACTACTGCCACGATAAAAGGCCCTGGGATGCGCGTGCGCTGAGCTGCATACCCCCCTAGTACTAACATCTGCACAGGCAAACACTGTCATGGGATGTTAGGACAAAGCACGTCACTTATGATCCCATCCCGACTCTCGACCTTGTTCGCGGCCTTGCCGTCTATGGCCGAGGTGCTACGCTGTTCACCCTTGGCCCCAATAACACCGTGCAGCAATTCGACCTGAACTCACCGGCCATCATGGTCGCCAATGTCCAACACCCAGCAAACCTATTGCCACCCTCGCCTCCA
>NW_024573942.1:376455-432807 GCF_900044065.1 Fusarium mangiferae
ACCGACCAGGAGTCCACTGAGCCTTGGACTTCTCCATCCGCCGCGCAGCTGAACTTCCAGACTATGACTCCCAGTATTCCTGAGATCTTAAGCCCGCCTCTCTCACCTCCCGGTGTACAGCGTGGCCCCCAACGCAGCATYGCAAAGACSTCTGYTCTCRAGCTCATCACCTCATTTGGTGATCAAACGCAAAAGTCAAAGTTCTTTGCTCGCGACGGCGGCCAGACCCCGATTCCCGCGGATGTTACCCCTATCGCTGACTCTGCCGGCTCTCCCGCTTTCTCTCATGCATCCAACAACGAACCCACGACAGCCTTCCTTCGCCCTTCAAACAATAGCAGATTCAATACCCCAGTCTCTGCCCGGGGACGTGGGCGTTTGCCATCCATTGGTGAGATTCCCTCAGACCTCGACCGAGAGGCACCTCGATCTGCCGAGCTGTCTGCTGTGCCATATGACTATGAGCCTCGATCTGGTCATGCTCGGACACCATCTGGCAATGACAACATGATGATGGGTACCGCATTACAGCGCGCTGCTACTGCATGCCCGATGATGATACGAGAGCACGCTCAACGCGTTGTCCAACCAAGTGAGGGCGACTTTCCACCACCACCTGACCAGGCCACCATGTTGAAGATGCAACAAGCATCACGTAATCACCGCAATGGCTCCCGTGACCGCATTTCTGTGGGCGTGAATCTACAGCTGCATCCTGGGCCCGCTCACGATGTCATCGCATCTCCAGAGCAGTCAGTTACATCTTCTACCCGCTACCACTGGCCAACTCGCCGCAGAGGTCCTGCCTCGGTGTCAAGTTCTGTCACTTCTGCATCAAGTGTTCGACGAAGCTGAGAAAGTTGTATGCATAGTCTGCATGCTGCTAGCCATCACTCCAAGGGGCAGCGCAGCCGCCAATGTGACCAGTCAAGAACTCGCAGTACTCTGTACAGTCGAATTGTAAATCGGCATCAGACCACACGCTGCCAAAAACCTTCTGATAGCATTCCTATGTCTCGACATTTGAACCCCCCCAGCATCATCCACTGATTCGCGTAACAAGCGCTTGACAACAGGCTTGGGCCGAAAAGAGATGATCTAGGAGGTCTCTTGGGATCTTGATGAGCCTGTCATACAGTAGTTCACTCTTTTCTACCAGTCTCTACCAACCTTCTCGTCGTTACAAACCATATTAGCAATAGTATAGCCATTTTTATCGAAGTTAGAATGTTAGATATTGTTTTTATTCCAATTTGAAGTTTCCAACCTTTCTCTTCTTCGAAAGTATGCCAAGTCTTCTGTGGTAGTTCAAAAGTCGGGACATTTTTGCGGCCGAGAATATTGGGCGGTGATGTATTGAATGACGGCGCGTCGTGCCACTGTCTTGAACTTCTTTACAAGGGGTCCTACGAAACCAACGGATACGATTCGCCTCGGTATGTTCCAAGTACCCACATCGCATATCTCATTTTGGCATTCGTTGGTACCTTGCGTTACTTCCAATGGTAAGCCTCCTAGATGTGACATTATAGTGTGTTGTTCTAGTTCCCGAGCCATTGTTGACGGGGAGTAATTGAGCCCGAATTCTCGGATTCACATCCACATTGATTTGGCACTTCAATATCCTCCCTGACCTGGACAATTAGTAGAGAAAATGAAGCACTGGAGTTCTCCAAATCCTGGCTGGCTCCATGGGACCGTTGAAGCCAAACAAGAGATCACCCGGATATGTGGGCATTACTGCGGCCTCAAGCCTTTAGAAAGACGTGGGCATGAGAGATCAAAGCCATGTGCATCGCCATTACCCAGACTCATCGTCTGATAAAGTGCAGGGCGTAATCTGACAAGGTTAGCACATGCCTTCGGATCCCCCTCGGATGGCGATGCAATTTCGCCGATATCCTGGTTCGATGACCACGGTGTCCCTTTTCTTCCACCACTGGTTTCTAGACGTGAAGCGGCTTTGGAATGTTTATTTGCATCTTGAGTCTGTTTTACGTAATTGGGAAAGCCTGGAAGAATAAGCTCTGGATCAAATGAGATGAGGATGACGGGCCTCAATTGTCCAGATGCCATATAAGTTGGTGAATACACCAAGCTTCGATCATCCATAGACCACTCGATTCCTCTGATCGGTTGGATGGGGTTGATAACACCTTGAAGCTGAGCCAAACCTTTATTGCGGTGGCATGCTTGTTGGACTTGTGGCCAAACAATGACTGGTGGCACCTGATTCTTGGGCTGTACTCTGAGTTGTAACGTCGACCCAGAGTTGTAAGCCTCAGAAACGAGATCGATAAAAGTATCGCATGCTGGATTATATGAACGCACAAAGCAATCATCAAGGGTGTAGGCCTTTAAGTCTGTTGGACCGTCGCCAATGTGAGTATTCTCACTTGACCGTTCTTCAACATGAACCTCGCTGCTCCATTCCTCTTCGTCGAGGCTTTCCACAATTGGCCCGAGCGAAGTTGAAAAATCGGACTCTGCGTGAAGACCTTCCTTCTGTTGACCAAACCGAAGCATCTTCTTGTAGCACGTCCTCTGACTGCCTGCGTTTCCTGGAAACCATTCCTTTCGCGTCTCAACGATGAATAGCTCACCTGTTTTCTCGTCTTTACTGAGCTGCAATGAAGTCCAGCGCTCATCTACAGCGCCCTCCGAATCATGGCGACGCCAGAGATTGCGCATCAGAGGTTTCTCGCAATTGCCATGCGATGCATTGTCCACAGGAAACCGCACAACCTGGTAAAAGTTATTTCGTACTCCATGTTCAGCCTCTGTCTTCAACGTGTTGGTAACACAGTAAAATTGGCCATCGATGATTTCGAAGCAGATGTCAGATCCTATGTTTTCCTTGTCAAAGTCCCACAAAATCATCTGGACTTCTTCCCACTTGCGAGTCTGAAGATTGAGGCAACGAAGACTCCATCTATAGCTCCCATCGAGTCCAACATGTGATTTTGAACCCCATATTAGGTAATCTTTGTCGTTGCGCACAAAGGATGGGTATCTTGAATCTGGCCTTTGCACAACAACCCATCTGGGGGATTCTCTTAGCTCGAAGATGAGGAGCCAGCTGCATGTGGTGGAATCTTGGGAAAGTTGCGTTGCGAGGCATGAGAGAACACCTTGAGCATAGTACAGGGGCTCAAAGGTGTGAGATTTTCGAGGGTCGTAGTCTCTTACTGCGGCCATGAGAAGCAGTGTTACATCGACTGTCAACTCAGATGTAGGCTTCTTCTCGAGTGTGTTGAGGACACGGAGATGCTTGCTATTAACAGTGTAGCACAAGTGACCATTTGTATAGATGAAACAATCTGCCATGGCAACTATAGCAACCATCCAAGGCTCCGCTGCTCGGACAGCCATTCGCCGCTTAGCAAGCTTCCGGAACGCCTTCGGGAAGTTGCTTGTTGACTGTGCCTCTCTCGCTTCTGCAGAATACGGTGCTTTCTAAGGTGTCGTCAGCGTCAAGAATTTCATAAATTTGAGTGGTTAAAGCGAGCCTTAAGTGTAATACGGCACATTCGTTCATCCAGGAGGATACCATACAAAGACCGGCAGCTCAACGCCATATTGAACACATCGACGACGTCGAGGAGCTCAACGAGGAGAGATACAATCTCGACAGGCATTCTGGGAAGGCCCATTGCTAGCACTGAATCAAGTTCACGTGTACGTAAAGAAAGTACTTCGGGTAATCAGTCGCCGCGTATCCCTCAACTTCATTGCTGGTTAAATACCCTCCCATCTAGATCAACAGACAGGGGTAGCAGTTGAGCCGCATTCCCCGCTTTTGTGTACAAGGCAGATTACCGGTACGCGACTCGCACCCAGGATACGGTGTGCCTCGTTTTATGCCTTATTACATGTCAAGAATTCCAACGAATGGCTTACCTTACATTGTTCTGGGAGAACTTTGATCCGCTAACGCTAACGCTAAGATCACAGTGTCTTTTCTTTTCTTTTTTTTTTTTTTTTTTTTTTTTTTTTTTTTTTTTTTTCTGACGCCGGCTCGGTATCTTTCACATTTCAATGCCCCATCAATCGCCATAGGCATGCCTAGTCTCAATTCCGAACACTCAACTTCAGGCCTTCAGGAATCTATGTGTTCCAATCACGCCTATTCGAGCTCGGAAGACAACATCACGGAAGATGAGTCTTGTTTTGAAGATCAAGTTAGGGACTCCGCTTTTCATACCGATAAAAGGATTGATGATGCTGTGAACCATATTTTATCTCAAGCCTGGCAGCAGTTCTTAACAGCTGCACAGTCCTCTACGCCACCTGACGAATTCGATCACTTCAAATGCCCCTTCTATGCTTCAAATCCAGAGAGATATTGACGTTGCCTTGCACGTTATGATCTTCGTTCGGTTGAGAGTGTGATCATGCATGTCGAAAAGCGTCACATGAGGCCACCATATTGTCCAAGATGCTCGAAAACCTTTGGAGCGGTGCAAAAATGCGACGCCCATATCCTCAAGGCGGAATGTAAAACTGGGTCTCGAGAGATTCCAGACGGCATCAACTATCACCAGAAAAGCCAACTGAGAGAGAAAACAAAATCCAAAGACTACACTGACCTGCGTCCCGAGAGACGCTGGAAGCACGTATACGGATTAGTCTTTCCTGGATCACAATCCTATCGTTCAGCGACCATGGACACCGAGGTTGAGAAGAGGGTCTTGCAAGCCAGAGCTTTTTGGGAGGCTCACGGTTGGAAATATGTATTAGGATTTTTCCAGACTGGGAATGAATCAAAAATTGAAGGCGCGCAGAAGGTATACAAAGCATGCCTACACTGTCTAGTCGAATGTGTTGTCGATCAGAAGTTGATGTTTGGGAATTGGGCCGAATGCATATCTGGATCTAATTCTTGTTTCTCTCGTTCCCCACGGTTTTCTTCGGAAGACTGATTTCGATTGTGTGGAAGGCAGTATAGGAAGAGAGTGATACTGGAACCTGTTTTCAATTCTTGAGAAAATTGTATATGAGGTATCAAGTTACAGCGAAGTAATAATCAATAGCTAGACTTGTCAATCGAAGATACTAACATTATACGTCAAGAATCTCTCGAGAATACGACCCTTGAGTACTTGTCTGCAACTTTATCGAGAAACATCTTTCTGATCATTCGATGCATGTCGACCACTGCAACCAAGCTGCCAAATGAATAAGCATCACTTTGGTTCCCAGGACTCACAATCCATATATTTCTATGGGCCTCAACCTGAGTACTGATTAACTGCTGACTAATATACCACGAACACCAGCCTAAAGGGAGTATGGCACTGGTAGGCATGATCACAACCTGTGAGTTGTATAACTAAAGAGACCTAAATCTTAGACTGCTATTTCGAAGAAGGATTTGCATTTGATGGTATTAATTTAATTGACTTAGCAACCTTAAATGAATCCAAGCCTAGCCAAGTGTCTCCAAAACTTGAATAGGAAGTAGCGCCTTCCCCTCAATGCGCGTCCAAGGGTGGTGTTGAAGGAGCTAAACGCGGCGTGTCAAAACGAATGGTCTTTGTACCACAACCACTACGTCTCCAGAATCGTTCATTCTGTTTACAGATTCGAGGGGTGCAGCAATTTCGTGAATACAAAGCGCATTGTTAGTGCTGCCAACTAGCTTCTGAAGCCAGAGCAACTGTATCCAGTCAATATACAGATTCATGATGTACCAAAGTAAATTCTGACTTATGGTTCGTGCAGTGTCCTTTCCTTCGTAGTTCTTCAGTTCTGAAGAACTTGCAACACAATACCACTAATGGCCCTGTGTCCAAATTCAGGGCAAGGCACCTGGTTCTACAAGCGCCGTATTGGCAATCTTGCTAGGAGAGCTCAGACTACCTAGTTGGCAACGTCTGGGCTGAGACGTAATGGCAGTGGCGGAGAAGGCACGAGGCAGGCGACCTGGAATTACCATATTTTGAAGTCGAGAAGGCGATTGGGGCCTGATCTTCCGATAGAGCTTTCGAGCAGGCGCTAATGTCGTTCCACGTTCCAGACGGACTCATCCTCGTTCTGTTTAAGTATGTTAGGGCATGACCAGCCTCAGAAGCTGATAGGTGACTTCCAGAATTCTGGGGAGGAAAGAAAGCAGTGGCCTCATCAAGGAAATACGCCTTGGTGATGCCCGATAGCGTTCTTGTCGATGGTCGGCGAGAAGATATCTTGACCTTGTTGTGAATAAGTAAGAAGACCAAGGCGTCCCTAATTAGCTTCGGAAGTTGAAGGTCCAAGGGGCTTGCGAAATGTCGGATTTTAACCCCTTCATATGCTATCTGGAGATCGGACAATTTTTGGCGCGATGAAGAGGCCCTAGATGATGATGAAGCTTGGGAGGAATTGACAGACCTCTTCGACGGCGAGCCCGAGGGCACGGGAGATGTCATATTTCGCAGGGGAAGATTAGGTGCTCTTGGAGTAATACCAACATCACTGAACCAGTCGTCTTCGGTAGCGTTATCTGTCTTTCGCCTTTTTGGAGTGGAGGAATTCATGTCGTCGGACTTGGGGCTGAGGTCAGGCACAATTGTCGACGCTTCACACAAATACTGACCATCGATGACCTTCTGCTGACGCTCGAAGGATCCAAAAAAGCCGACATTATCGGAATCTTGAATCTCCTAGAAGACGTACAAGAAAACGCTGGCAAAAACGATTAGCTACGCCGGCAGCGATGAGACGCCCGCAAAGCCCAAGCTCCTACGCGACCGAGACTCGATCCACGAACGTGCGTGCTTTTTTCCGACACTTCCCACTGTCATAATTGTCCAACAGCGAACAAGTTTTGACCGCTATTTGATGAAAACATCCGATGTTGCACAAGTCTGCGCAGCTGCCATACATCCGCTGTGCCAATTCCAGCACCTCATACGACAGACACCTTGCACAAAGCCGCATATCATTTTCTTGTGATCTCTTTCGCATTCCTCGATTACCCGTTGCTCTATCCACCTCGAGACGAAAAGCGACACCATTGGTGATTCTCCGAAGAAAAACATGTGCTTCCGCGCCAACAATGAGTGACGACATCTAGTTGGATGCCTCTGCATAGCTATATTCCATCGCAATTAACCTTGGCGTCGTAAAGTCTGATCATCTACCCAGCGTCAAGGCCGATGCCCCGTTTGCGCAAGATATTTTGGTTGCCAAACCCACCGGCCTAGCCAACCAGCACGTTTCTTGACCGAAATCTTGCACTATGCGTCTGTTCCTGGCCGTTTACAATCTCCCTGCAGTCTTGAGCATCATCCTAAGGTCGCATACGAGCCACCTCAATCACGCAGCCGTCGATACCCCAACACCCTTTGCCGCGTCGTTCTCAGGGCTACGGTCGATGTCCCTTCGCAACCAAGACTCCACAAATAGGACCGCCTCGGACTATGGCTCGCTACGTATACCTCGTCACCTCACTTAGCAATATTCTCAATACGTCACCCTTTCCTTAGCGAAGCAAACCTCTCACGCCATTGCGACTACTTGGAGTAATGAGGACGGAGGTGGGGGATCAATACTGTGGCTACAAAGCACCGATCAAGCTGGATGGAATATTCCAGTGTATGTACGTTCTCGGCAGCGGCCTCATTTCGCCGATGGCTTGACACTGCAGTTTGATCTCGCAGCTGTCGAATGGCTGTTGCCGGTCGTCAACATAGTCTACTTGTGCTGAATACTCATTATGATCCAGCTGCGCCCCAATGTTAAGCAGCACCGGGACAGTCCACTCTTGTTGTCGGGAGCGCACGTAAGATTGTTACTGATCACCGACCTCACCGCAAACTAGTAGGAATCATCGACTTGGCTATCACCTCAGGCATCTACTATCGTCTACAAACTCTCGACGACAAGTGCGTCGTCAAGTGCGTGGGTACATGAGCAGCTAGTTTGAGGTAGGCGCATTCTCTTAAGCACACGACCGCCCCATAGATAACGGCTGCATAAGCCTTCTACCACTCTCGCTAGAGATTTGTCCTGACGAATATGAGCTGGGAAGGCAGAAGCAGTCTAGATCTGCAGCACAGCATTTGTAGGTGTAAAGTCTCGTCAGCTGAGAAAAATGAGAAGGGAAAGAGGACCCTTCGCAGAGTTTCGTATCTGGCAACCGTGATGAAGGCTATGAACGCATTGATGCTGCCGAGAGATGCAGTGGCCGTATCGGCAACAAGACGCGCAGTTCTTTTGGCAGTCGGACAACCCAAGAGGCCAATTCCAGCAACAGCCCCTCTTTGCAGACTGCTTCGGCCCTGCGGCTATCGCTAGGGATATGATTATCGCGAGTCGAAATGCAAGCTCTGAATCTCTCGAAACGTAAGCTCCCAAGGCTAAGTGACCGGAGACTCGAGAATTGGAAACTCGCAGCCGTTGGTAGATTCTCAAGACCAGTCGTCGCCCATGCCACGCACTCCACGGCCAGCTTTTGGTGATCGTACTCCCGAGGCTTACGGAAAATCACCTAGTGTTGGCGGTACTCCCGAGTTTTCACAAAGCATGCAAGAGATGAGATTGTCAATCAGCTCTCCGGTACGGCCTAGAGAGCTGACTCAAACCACCACCAAGGAGAGCATTGAGATAAAGATCAAGCTATTGCTGCTTGTACCGCAACAGACTTTGATGACCAAAACCCCTACCCTGCAAAGTACGTTACTGGACCTCACTACTGGTCGACGAAATCGACCTCCTCGAGTCGGGAGAATCCCCAGAACGGTAAGCAATCGTACTGAACATGTGTCTCCCATGGGCATTTCTAGGCCTTACAGAGCTAGCATGTAATTGGGAAAAGAAAACGTTGAGTGCCATGATTCTGAATTAATTGTCAAAGATCCCCTACTTTCTAGGACTTCGAGCCTTGCTCCTGATCTGACTACCAATGGTTCAATAGCACCAAGCACCAACAATCTCTCATCAAGAGACTTCAACTCTCATGCTTTGGGCCGAGTTGAAAAGGAGTTCTTAGCATTTCCCCGTCACAAGGACTCCGAGGGAACTACCGATACATCTAGATAGCTCGAGCTGCTCCGGTATTCTTGCTCTTTGCCTCTACATACGATGATCTCTGTAGAGACGATTCGCTAGCTTCTCCACAAGGTACACTATTGCATCTTGAGACGTACTAATCGAAGCTGGTTAGCAAGGAGAAGCCCCTAAAGTTGCCTAATATTGTCTTCGATGAGAAGACAATCCGGCAGTCTAAAACAACACCTATCTCCAGCACTTGCAGCGCCGACATGACTAAACGTCCAATCCAATCCAAGCCCCCCTTCCTCAGCCTCCAAATTTGTTTCGGGTTATGAAGACCGCAACCCAGCCGGTGAAGCACCTACAATTGTTGAAGTATCTCGACGACAGTCGACCTTCACGCGAGACGAAACTATCTGACGCCAGCTCCTCTTCGAAAGACGGGTCCGCTCGCACAGGCCTGCCTCAGGGTCAACTCAATAATGGGGAGTAGGTGACTTGCCTTCAAGGATATCCTCTTTAGTTATGTTCTCCACAGGCTGGTTCCCATTGGAGGATCACTGACCAGACACTCAATCCTCGTGATCAATGCCCTTGACAACGATGAGTGGTCATTCTACGCTGCCGGAACATATCCAGCAGCTACCTTCTTCAATCCGTCTCCCCGCTTTCCTCTTCCAGAAGAACTCGAGAGTTCATCTTCGAGATTCCCTCTCGGCCTTCTAAACCACCAGATTCAATACAGCTCTACAACTTCACCTTCGGCGCTCAAAGCTTCACAGCTGTTGTATACCACTTCCTCGTCGCGAGCCCTGGAGCATACTATCGCAGCATTCTCACCGAAGCTGGCCGTGTGCTGAAGTCAGGAGGCTACATCAAGCTCTCCATTCTCGACAAAGACCTGAACAACATGGGCAACCAGGGCCAACGTACGGTCTGCCACCTAAAAGGGAGGATCCAAGAGATGACATCTGATACTAGTCTCGGATCAAACGCGGATCTCATTATTCGTCTCCTTGGCAAGGTTGGTTTCACTACCATTAAGGCAGTACGAGTGGGTGTTCCCGTGGCAAGTTCCGTCATTGGCAAAGATAGCAAGGCTGATGACGGCAATGACGCTGCTGAGAAGGAGAAGGATCCGCCAAGTTTATCTGAGATGATGAGCGACAACAGCCCCTTGATGGACGATAATATCACCAAGATCGTCAGCGGCGTTGGCCGATGGTGGTACACACGATGCTACGAGAACGTAGCTGGGAACCCCTCTGGAAAGAGCATCCGGAGCGATAAGCTATCACTTCGGAATGGAGAGCTCGGTACAAGCCTAAAGCTCATGCTCTGCAGCGCTCGAGCTCCTCTTGAGCGCATCACAGGTGTTTAAGCACATAATACTGCACATTCTCTTCTCTTTCTACTCTACTTTTCATCATCAGTCGCAAAATTGCGAAAGCTACACAATTTTAGTTAGAAACCATCGCAAAAGATACCTTGCGGTGCAAGCCCATTTGCGCAAAAGACGCTATACCACAAGATTGAACCACGGAACACTCTTTTGGTTTACTGAGAAAGACACAAGCCAGCTTAGGCCACGCACTGATTGCACTCTCATTTCAAGCTGCGATTTTCTTGTTAGCTTCTTGATCCAAGGGAAGTACTGAACATTGCGTTTTGCAGATTTTGGAAATTGAGTACGAAAGATGGAGGAAAAAGAGGGACTGGATGATGACGACATGTCGATAATCAAATGCGGAGAGAAAATATGACTTGGTTTTTGAGCTTGCCGCGAATAGATACCCATTTACGCTTTGGAGAGCTTGTGCGAGATAGCAAGTGGCACTATTATCATCGTAGTTTGACCACATCCTTTACTTCGTCTGGTATTTATCTATACATGTCGGAACTATAGGTAAAAGACATTCTTCCACGCAGATTGTGACATACAAAGTTTATAGACTGTAGGTCATTAGTTTTCGTTTGCAACTAAAAGCTCGGTTTCCGTAACGCAGTGAGCGTGGATGACGAGGAGTAGACGATATGCCTCGGGTATACTTTACTTTATTCTGCTTATATAAAATCAAAGATAAGTTCAAAGTAATAGTAAGGTTGAATTAGAAATTCAAAGGAATCAATTAACTTTTGTATAAGTTAATCACTAAAAGTGAAAAATTGATCTGTCATAACCCTATTATTCCATGGAGGAGATTCTGTATCTGCCGATCGTAGACTGATCTCTCCATCCATCTGGTCCATCCCATACGGCACCTTTAACCCAGTCATAGTAACGTGCAGCGCGGGAGAATTTGTTTTGAGCTGGCGAGTTTATTAGGAGAGTTTTGTTCCGTCTCAACAGTTGCATATCTCAGTTATAACAGCAGATGTCTCGTTACATCAATTGTTGTTAGTCAGTGCATCAAAGATTCCTTTCGTATCAGACAAAAGCTCATCTGTGAATCATTACTCCCGCACAAGTAAGAACAACTAAATGCGAGACTTTTGAACCTTCCAATCCTTCTGACGAATAAGTGGGATATAGTAAAGAAATTGTCATGTCTTCTCTTCCTCTGCCTGCTCTCCTACCCCGGCCAGATGGCTTGCCATGCCAAATCGTACGTGCTAGCAGGAATGACCCAAGGTTCAATGTTGTATCAACTCCTAGCAGGATGGTTTCAGGGGGCTGTAGCTTGGTTGGTGAGACAACTATGTTGATGTAGATAAGGGAAGTCGGCAAGACAGGCCTCCAGATTCGGGATAAGGAATAGCTGTGTTTGACCGGGTCTTAAAGAGTCTTGTATCGCAATTGACACACCGTGGAATGGTGCAGTATGGACAAGGGTCGACTGTAATCTTCATTCCACCATGTCCACATTGGCACTGGCAGAGTGTTAGAAGATACTTATACATTTCCAAGACTAGTAAGAGTGCAGGTGTTGAGGAAACTAGCAATAGCAGTCCGAGTCTCATAACCTGCACTTTCGATCAAGTAGACTCACACAAATCCATAAATACACAACCTTCTTACGGGGAGGATGCTCTTTGAAGGGAGCCTGAGGGTCGAGGGGAGGCGCAGCTTCAAGTTGACAGTCTGGAGAGGTCGCGTGTTCACCTTTGGCGAGAGGACATGCGAAAAGCCGGCCAGATTCGATCGCTCTGCCGTCAGATCCTGGACCGTTTAAAGCCGGACTTTCCTGCTCTATTACGAATCGAAAGGCCCCCTCGTCTGCCCATGAAATGTCGCCGTTCTTGGACATTCTGTAGACAGATATGTGCTGATGACTGGTGCGTCGTATTGAGTACGAAGCAAAGAAAATAAAACAGCGGATGACGATAGATGACGTTCAGATACCAAATTGTGGAAGAATTTTATCTATCAAAGAAATCGCACCCACGCGAGCCTCTGAAAAGAAGACATCAGGGCATAGTCGTGCTATTCATGACCCCTGGGCTAGTCTATAGGAGGGCTGCCTACACGAGCCCTCTTCGATTCAGGTTAGCGGGAGTGTGGGCCCCTAGACTGAAGGGGTTTGCGGCTGCGCAAGCGATGACACTCGACACCTTGCGAAACTGTCCAACATCCTGAAGCCGGTATATACCTGTCTTAGCCAGCGGATGGACAGCACCAGGGTAGGATGGTGCGGTATACATGCGCGACAAATTCCGGAAACACTCGCCCGGTTTGCAGACTGGTATATAATATGCACAAGATAGGTATGAGCCTTTCCAAGTCACGCGCTAGAGGCTAGTGGTCATCCTATGCGCATTTTATCAATTCTATTTAGCAAGAATTTTCCTTTAGTCGCTCACATTTGTGGAGCGGTCAGATCTTGACAGTGATGCCGTTTCTCCACAACTCACACGTTCGTGGGAATAACGTGCCAGTCTACTAAGAGATTGCGCGTTGTTTGATATCTTGGCACAATATACTAAATTGTATGCGACCATTGAAACCGAGTTCGCCTCTATTTCGATTCACCCTTTTTCGTCGCGTCTCCTTTCAGCACAACCTTACCCACGATCCTTTGCCCAACTGACCGATCGCAACATCATCAGACAAACTTCCTCCCATAAGGCCTCGCAGGGACTTCCCCAGCGACTTTCCTCCTCCCCAAGACGAACCCTTCTCGTGGGCGTGACGATGCACACATATAGCTATTAGGAGGCAAGAAAAACGTTTCCCTTTCTTCTTCGAGACCACGGCTCCCGAATCGCCGTCGCACCGAGCTGGAAGAAATATTGGAGACCATCAACTATCTAGCAGTGGACGCCCATTGAGACAGCTGGGCAGGCTGTGAGTCGGTGACCATGACGGAGACTTGATGGCGGTAAGTGCCTCCTCGGCCCTGGCATGTTAATCCAGCTGATCGGTTCTAAGGACAGATGGTGGATGGTGCCGTCTGAGACGTGGTCATTGCCCCTCTCGATCATTCATACGGCTAGTCCAGAACATCTACCAGAATGCGAACGTTCACATTGCAAATACACTCTTCCTGCAGGCCTCGAAAGCCTATCCAGTTCCAGCAATCCACAACATCAGCGCGCTTCTTAGCCCCTCTTCACGATGCGCTCGGTCTGAGTGTGCGACTGAGCGCGAAAAACATCCGCAACACTCGGCTCATAGAAGCTCGCGACCTACAGGGCGATGTGTACATGCTCGTCTTGCGACGCGGTGATAACCGAAACCTGCAGTTCCGATCCGAACCGCTAGTTAACGTACGCTACCTCACCATGACGAACGCAACATGCAGTGAGCAAGACAACGATCCTATGCAGCTGGCCTGCCGCTAGAAGCTGGGGGTATCCTTCGCAAGAAGAGTCAAACACAAGAAAGAGGCGGAGGGATATCTTATCGGCCAGGGCGATGTCCAGTAGCAGGACTACCTGATGTTGAGGGACCACTGTCAGAGGAGGCTCCTGGTATCCGCCCGTGAATAGCTACCATCAGCAGTACCGAGGCCCTGCGGGGCAGTACACTGTGTTTGACTCTGATGAATAGCTGTATTATTGCATTATCCTTCTGATGGACCAAAGCTCACTGATGACTAAATTCTGGAGGAAAGCCTTGTAAACCCTATGAAAAAGCCACATGCCGGCTGGCAACGTGCGTGTTAATGCTTATCACACACTTTTGTAGAGGCTTGTTCTCAGATATAGCAGCTACTGCAAGCTGAGATGTCAGGTGTATATTACCCGTCGATATTTTCCGTCAAGGTAGGATAGGCTCAAAGATGAAAGATGCTCGGCATGCGAGGGCCGGTATTCCTCTAAAGGTTTATGAAAATCATCGAATCATCGATATCCAGGATACTGTAGTGAAATCTAGGTAAAATAGTGTCTGAGATAATTTCCGTATGGCAACCCTGACATTCCCATCTCGAATAGGCTTCTCTGAAAACGACGGGACAGGTCGCACGGTTGAGAGGCGGCTGTATAGTCAAGTGAAAGGCTTTCAAGACCGGCCCCTCAGTGGTTCTAGCTCACTGGCAAGGCAAGCAAACACGATGCAAACTAGTTTTCAGAGCCCCGCTTCTCCCCAATCTTGGACTCTGAGGGCGCTCTTCGCTTCCTCCTTCGCTCCTCTTGCTCAATGACAGGGACTGCAGCAGGGATAAACTCAACTCCGCGATTACGGCTATTGGGTCGTGCGTGTAACTTGCGGTGATTGTTGAGGTTATCTTGGCGGTTGAAATGATCCTTTCCGCAGAACTCGCACGAGAAACGGTTAGGTCCTTCACCGTGGAAACTGCATTTTGTTAATGTCCATCTTTGGCCAATCTCAGTAACTACTCACGTTTGCTTGTGACGTTTGAGATGTTCGTTTCGTCGGAAGGCCTTGTGGCAGCCAGGATAATCACAATTGCACATGGCTCTTCGAACAACATCAACTTGAGCAGAATCAGGCTTGATTGATCGCTTCCTCGGCGATCGAACCTGAGCTCGCTGAAATTCAGGGCTCTTCTGTTGGATCCCATGTACCATCAACTTCCTTTGAGCACGCATGCGGTTGGGAGAGTTAGGGTCATGAAGGTGGTAACCAAGGGGTGACTGAGAGTGGCGGTCCATATCAAAAGTGTCAAAGTCACTTGAGAGTTGTATGCTGTGGAAGAATGGTCTGGGGCTATCGTTGGCACAAGACCATGACGAGCCGGTCTCGGCAACTTCAGAGCCAGAGATGCTTTGGGTTGGTGTCATCATGAGAGAGGCGGGATCTATTGAGGCATCAGGAGAGTATGAATACATGCTAAAGGAGCTTGATGGTGTTAATGAGCCCATTGATCCGTGATGTGCCATGTCCATGTCAATCATGCGATCGTACTCGAAGCCAAGTTGCTCTCGCTTCATGGGGGCATTGGGAAGAGAGTCGGAAAATGAGATGCACTCAGGCTCAGGCTTGACAGGGCCAAACATGAACTTGCCCATCGCTGATGAAGGAGGGGTCAGCTCTGCCCCCCGTTGGGAGACAGAGTCGTAAGGAGCATCAAGGTTCATGTTGCCGAGTTCATGAGGTGTTGATCGTCGAGATGTAGGAGTGAATGGGTCGTAGGCTGATGAGGCGGAGGAGAAGCTGGTGGTGATTGAAGGGTGGGACATGGGGCTGGAGGTATTGTACATATCAAACCGGTAATCCGCCTCGAACTGCATTTTGATATAACAATGAAGAAGAGATATGTGGACAAGATGAAGAGTCGATATTTCTGGGATAATAGCAATCAAAACGAAGAGACTTGAAGATGGCTCGTTTCGTTGAAGGACGTGGGGCCTCTGTTATGCAGTGACTTGACCACCAAGATCTCTCGCCACTTGAGGACTGAATCATGCTGAATGGACTGGATTGGAGAGTCTGCAAGTCTTAGACATCAATGCTGCAAGTCTCACAGATAGTTCCTGGATATCCGTCCGATGCTGCATACTGCAGAGGACCGAGCGGCACAGGAACATCTGCGAAGGCCTAAAATGGCCTTATATCAGAGGCCGAGTTGGTCCATATAGACATTGCACATGTAGATAATCTCACGATTGCATAGCCTGCACGAATCCACCTAAAGTATATTGTATATTGTATATACAGTTACCATCATACTCTTACTTCAAGACGCTTGATGAATCATCAATTGCACCTTCGCCCCCAAGACTCGGTACAGGGGGCGCCATTGGCTGAGAAACAGGAACGAGTTCGATAGGATGAATTGGGATGAGAGCACCTGATTTCTTTCCTGGGGCTCCCACGACTGGTTACAAACCCAAATGACATTGTGATAGCCATGGATTACCAAAAGCAGAACGTCACAGATCCTTTCGATTCTAATATCAAAATGAATAATAATTATTATCCTACTTCAAAAGAATACTGAGGCTCCGTATACTCGATCAATAGCTGAGATGGTCCGGCCGAAAGGCTAGACGATGCCATAGCACATGATGTCGCACAATGCAGTAGTGTCAGGTTCTCTGCAAGGGGCATCAGGCAGGCAACTGATCTTCATTCAGCTAGTCGAGGTACTCTAATGCCCCACCGCGTAGCTCAAGCGGACCAAACAACTCTCTGCTACTAAGATGATGCAGTCGATAGTCTGATGCTTTCGGCTACATCACGGGACTCCATTGATTTCACGGCGACGATGCATTGGATGACAGAATCTACCTCAGCTTTGAGATCAAACTCTAAGTTAGCTGCATCAAGTAGCCTGCCTTAGCCACGGTCTAGCCCGCGCCGGATACGCAGATCCGTAGCGATTTCTAATCAGAAACCGCTGCTAACTGTAATCATGCATCACATCCACTTGGCGTTGGTTTATACAGAGGTCAATGATATGTAGTCTGGTATTTTCAAGCGGAAAGTGCCCTAGGCGATTTTGGCCACTACTTGGCCATGAATGAAGAGACGATCGTGTCTCAGTCCAAGTTTCTTGTCTTGCCCGGAATAGTTGTGGGTTGCATATCAGGAGTGAAGACAATAGCGCGTGTGACACGTAACACCAAGCGTGCCAGGCCCAAAAACATGTTGCCCCTTGCTTTACGGCGTGGAGTTGGTTCGTTAAAAGGGTTTATCAAAGAGTACATGTCATAAATGCAGCTCTAGACAAGATAGTCTGGTGGCAAGCAGGTCCGATCGTCGGCTGTCGATATAGGGATGAGGAGCTGAGGGTATGGTCCAAGGACCAGCATCGCATGTCGCGCGTTGATGGTGGGGAGCTCTGTCACCAGGCCCGACAATCGACAGCGCACCACCTGGAGCAAATAACACTCAAAGCTTCAAGTTCCTCTCAATCGGACCGGCCCGGTTCGATTGTCGAAGTAGAGGCATGATCACTTGGCCACAATCCTTGTGTCATTTACGCCTATCTTACGTCTAATGATTGGTAATAGATTGTGATGATACATAGAAAGCCTCAATGAGCTTTTGTACGCCTTGAGGTCCTCTAAAAGGCTTGAAGCCGTAGCAACACCCACAAGTTCATCGTCGAGGGAATGCGTATGAGGAATAAAAATATGTGGCTTGCTATTACCCATACTCATCGTTCGGTATAGCGAGGAGGATGACCTGAGAGAGTTGCCATATGCCCTAGGACATCTTCCGTCGACGAGGCAGCCTCAGCCATACAATTGTACTTCATTCGATGTCCGCAGTATGCCTTTTGGTCCGCCACTTGTATCTGAGAATCAAGGTGCATGAGAATGGCCATTTTCATCTCACGCATAGGCTCGACAAGCCTCAAAGCTTAGAAGGTCAAATTCAAGATTGAATGAGAATGAGAGGGGAACGACAGGCCTCAGATACTATATTAATTGGTCATTATACTACGACTCACTTGTTCATGAATCACTCGATTCTTCTAAGTGGCCAGATTGGGCTGGCAACAACTTGTAGCTAAGTTAAAGCATTATGGTGGTGGCATGCCTTACCATGACGACGCCAGAGGCTGTGCAGCGAAGGCTTCTCACACTTATCACGGGAATCCGTCGCAACTCATTCGGGTCTTGAGCCAATCCAGCCTCGAGAGTTACACCCGGGTGCTGACTTTTTCATTCTCGAGCTGCGCATCCGGTCGTTGTTCCCATTTGTCTTCACATCGCTCAGAGCAATTCGAGAAGACAAAATGTTGTTGATACTATCGGTGGAGGCGAGGTTACCGGTCCTGGAGTCTGATTTTGCGAATTTCATAGAGGATAGCGCTTCCAATGAGTCAAACGAACAAGTGGTGGGGCGCGGGAGGTATGCGAAAGCTGATAATTTCGCGTCGAGGGTTATACTCAAAGCGTCCAAAGGCAACCTGGATCTTGTCGTGGAAGCGGGTGTAATCAGCTTTCCTAGGAGGGAAAGTTATTAGCGGCGAGTCGTCGCCAGTCCCGCACTTGCGCTTGAACTTGAAAAGCTCTTGTGGTTATTCACTGAGGACCGATTTCCGTTTGCGTTCGTCAGAGGCCGGAGGCGAAGGTAGAGACTAGCGTTGTCCAGGCCGAGGAACCCCTCGTCTTGACTTGACGAGAAGCGAAAGAGGCGCTCGAGATTATGATATGTGTTATAGATGGTGCGTATCCTCCATGCATGGAGTGCGCGCGCGTGGGAAAGCGATGCGATGCACTGCGTTGTGATGATGGTGATAGTGTTTAGAGTGAATGATGAGGACATGGCGCGTTGAGAAGTGGGATGCTAGGCGTTATCTTGTTAGCGCGGTAATGACTCAGCCTGACCCCTATTTTGATCAATCAGAGCTCTCCACTTTCAACAGCCTCAAACCTACATTTCACTTCAAGAGCATCAATAGTGAGACTTCTACTAAGCTTTCACTGCATGTTGAGGCTTACTGGAGGGACGAACGCCTGGGCTCCCTCAGCTACCGAGCTTGAACATGCTGGCGAGAAGATCCATCTCTCTATTTCTATTTCTAGCCGCTCACATCTAGGCAGCAGTGCTTTGATCACCCATGCTAAACGCCACTTCTATATGATTGGGCAACCCTTCGGTACATTGGGGACGAAAACTCTGCCATCGAGAAACCAGGGGCTTTGTAACCATCCCTTATTCCAGCTATGGCGCTAATTCGTGAGGTGCGACGAGCTGAAATTACCCATGAACCTTTCATGCACGTGTGTTGTTAAAATCTACGATTCCTAACAGTGTCTATAACTGAACAAAACTCTTCAGCATCCACAGCACCATGTGCTAAAATCCCCTTCGCAACCATCGTATACGACTTGAAGAATCCAGATGGCATGTCAATAGAGGAGCACGATTTCCCTTCACTCACCCCATAGCTCTAGCGAACAGCTCCCGGCAGGACCTTTCACCTCCTCTGAATACAAGAGTCCCCTGCCTTGATTGCCTCGAAACTCTGCTCAATCCCAGAACCAACCACAAATAGATGCAGCAATTATATCTGTCATACCTGGCCGCTAAACTCAACAACAAGACGGTCTATTTATATTGCTCGACGAATTCAAACCACTGTCCTTCGTTACAAATGAAGGAACAGAATTGCATTCTGCCTCCATGCTCGGACCTTCTGCCATCGGCCGATACAAACACACCCATGAGCGAGCCCTCTGCGACTTCAAAAGATACTCCTTTCAGTGAAGGTCATAGACGTTTCTAGCCAAATACCTGGCTTGTTCGCTTACATTCTCACAGGTATTTCCTTTTCACAGATTCCTGGCCGATCTGGGTCAGAGTTGGCCGAGTCGCAGTCGTTTCTATTTACTCCCACGTTTCCTGGGCGCATAAATCCTTCTTTACATGGCTCCACAGAGAACACCCTACTATCAGAAGCCGATGCGCACTGTCGACTAGTGAGAATGGCTATTCCTCCAACAACACATCCCCTCGTCTATTATCAACAATCACATCCCGCAGCATCGATAGCATTGGCGTCTCCTGCCGCCCAGGTACCGGTGAGGAAGCTATCCAAAAAACGCCCTCGCCTACCTCAAGACCCTATATCAGGCAGTAACGGGCCCGCCTCGGCCAAAAGAAAGTATACACGAGTTTTCCAGGTATCAACCTTGTGTACTCTGGAAATGTCAAGTACTAACAGGAGATAGGCGTGCAAAGAATGCCGGCAGCGGAAGGTCAAGTGCGACGAGACCATACCATGCCAAAGCTGTAAGGAAAAGGGTGTTGGTTGCATATACGATGACCCAGCGCCGAAGAGGTATGTTGAGGAGAATCTCGTTGAGTTGAGGTGATAACAAAGATTATAAACAGGAACACAAATACTCACGCTGATTGTTTAGCACATATAAAGCGATTGGAAAAGAGAATGGACGAGTTGGAAGCGTGTCTTAAGGACTTTGCTACACCAGAGCCCAAGCCGGAGCTTTCAATGGAAGATAAGGATGGTCGTCCGCCAGTATGGCTTGTTACCGCCAATCACCCTTGTACTGACCCAGCAAACTTCGGATCCAAAGCTACACCAGTACTAGAGAGAAGACCGTCAAGTGCCTCATGGTGATTGCGGTGAGGCCTCTAGCGGACACAGCAACATGAGGCGCCATGAGGAGTAGCTTCACGAGTCCAATTTCAATTGACAGGAGTTGAGAAATACATGTTTAAAGGGCGAGACTGTCCTACAACCAGGGACGAATCACAGATTAAGCCTCGAGCCATCTTGCGGTTCAGAGCAGGCTCTATGATAAGATGACTTGAATGGGTCTGGTCAAAGACACTTTGCTGGGAAGTCTGGTGAAGCTCCTCGACGATAGAAAGAAAGCTGGAGGGTATAAAGATAATACAGCGACGTCTAGGGTTGGTTTCTCGTCTCATGTCTACAATTCTATTATTTTAGCAGTATAGAACGCGAAATCTATTGCACATATGCTTCAGACAGGTGCAGGGTGCCCACGTTGAGAGAACATAGCTAAGTATGTGAAGAGGTACGACGATTGTAAAATCGCAGACAATGCTGGCAAGATAATTATATCGAGGACTGATATCAAGAAAAACCCGCATATCACTGCTCATACTCCTTGAAGGGTGTCGTCAAGCCCATGCTCAACGTCGTCAAGACATGGTTCTGGTATGAGTAGCAGACAGACGGAGGCTTTCTTTATCATGGTATCTACTCGGTAAAATATGCACCATCACCGAATTGTTGTAGAATGAATGAATTGAAACGTGCAATAAAAGTCTCTTGGGAATTTGATTCTTCAATCTTGGCCTATAGCCGTGTCAAACAATATCTTTCTACTTATTCGACGGATGGCCACAGAGGTTATCAGAAAGGCTCAAGCTTACTAACACGCAAAATCAGAAGCACCTAAATCTTAGGCTATCGTCCAGGTACAAGAAAGTATATATGATAGTGTTTGTTCAGCTGGCTTAGTGCGGGGGTCGCGGGGCAAGAGCTCTACGAAAACAAAATCCCAAAATGTAGAGCCTCAAAAGAACCTGGGGTACTGTGGATACGACTTCAGGAACGAGATCCGCAGTGGAACAAACCTAACTTGACATCAGAGTAGAATAAGGGTCGAGGGCCATTCGACCCGTTGCTTTGTTACTTCCCCTTGCAAGTCCATTCTTTCCTTTACCGCTGTCGTCTACACAGAACAGCGTTTTCATGATAAAAATAGTATCACTATAGAAAAGCGCAAGTGACAGCTAATAGCTAAGTGACACATCAAATTCCTGCCTCTATTGTAAGTAAACTTAAAGCGGTCAGGAGAGTTTACCCATGATTTATGGCCTTTCTTGCCGCCTCACCTTGTTCTGCAGGTAACATTCTCGAACTGCCAGGGGAAAAGATATTTTCAATCCTTTTTTTTGGTCTGGTTCGTTGTGAGCAGTCTCGGCCGAGTGTGGCTTGCATTATCACATGCTACGCTATTTCTTGTATCAACAACGAGCAATTGTTTCGACAGGGATGTAGAACCTCACCGCCATATTTCACGTGGCTACGTATGTTGCTATTGGCCAACATCTACTGTAACGCTTAGGGGACGTATCTTCAGGGTCTGGGAGCCGGCAGCCATGTTCTCCAGCCGCAACATGGTCAACCCTGTGCAGAGTTTGAGCCATGTCATGTAAGCTACAACTGTCGACCTGAGGAACCAGAAGGACTTGGTCGCTGCTTCATGATGAAAAGGTACGAGCCGATACCAGTGAAGAGAAACCTCTCGTTGTTTGATCCCGACCGATTGATATGCATTAATATGACGAAAGACCCTCATTGCAGGGGCTACTGTAGAGACTTTCTTTCCATGTTGGTGCCAGCAACCTGATACAAATGATGGAAACTGCCAGCCTTATCCGACTGCCAAAGATATCTTACTGACTCCAGTCATTAGACGCCGGGAGAGATCTACCAGGAGTAGATGCAT
The DNA here is from genome assembly GCF_900044065.1 of Fusarium mangiferae. Lineage (NCBI taxonomy): Eukaryota > Fungi > Ascomycota > Sordariomycetes > Hypocreales > Nectriaceae > Fusarium > Fusarium mangiferae. The sequence goes on from NW_024573942.1 coordinate 398,737, forward strand.
ATTGGGTGGTAGGATCCCTGACTGCCGTGATTCCTCTGGTACAAAGGATATCAGTTGAGCATAAGAATCAGAGATTTTCGCTTCACTGTCTTGGTGTTGATGCTTGCTACGCCGAGAACGATCAATAGCAAAGAATTGCAAATTAGCACATTCCATCTCTGCTTTCATTGTCGGATCCTCACAGATGCACAATGCCGATGATGAACTGGCCTCTGCGCCGTCGCATCCGTCACCTCCAAGGCCCTCCCCTATTTTTTTATCCAAACGCAACGAGGCAATTACGATAAGTAGTGAGATTCAAAGCAGAGTCGGAATTCTTGATCCCAATACAGCAACTCTGGCCGATAAATCTATGCACTCTATACCAGCATTCTTGGAACATCACCGAACCCAGACGGATCCATGTAGCGCGTGGGTGCAGAGCATCTCGAACCCGTGGATTCAGAAGACTTGGAATCAATGGATTCAGAACATTCCGACTCAGGCAGCGATGCCTGAGACACATCCCACTAGTATTTGCCTTCAGCTACTCGAACGAGCCGTTTTCCTTCTTTGCAAGCTCCAGGAGTCCGTTGGTATTGAGTCGAGCAGCCTTCGTAAATTCACTGCTGGGACTATCAATGGCGACGAGAAAAGCATGGAGGAGACGATTGATATATGCTTCGCTACCAAGATCGTATTCAGCGGCGAGCTGTCCGTCGAGAGGATTGGCAAGCAGTTCGGTGATGATAAAGCTCTCTTTATGCGCAACATGATATTTGGGGACGCTTCATTGTTGAAGACAGTGGTGGAGATGCGGAAGCATTGCTATGACTCGAAGCCCGTGCCGCTACTGCCGATAGAACTTCGGTATGCTACTGCTACCGTTTATTTGGACTTTCTCGAATGTTACGTCAAGATGTTTGTCCAGAGATACCTTTGAAACAGCAAATGACCAGAGAAGGTCGTTGAGAAGGAAGACCCTGAAAAGATTGTTACCCTAAGCGCAGTAGTCACGCACAGGCTCAGCCGCTCTTTGCGCCTCGCTCAATCATGATTCTATGAATTACGGAATCGGTCAATTCTCGAAGTGGCTGTGAGGAGGCGCAGTGAGTAAGGCAGACTTCTATCGTTGTCAGGAAGTATTTAAATCAACGGCCGTTGTCCAGAAGCTTAGAATGTAATTCCATTCCTTATTGCATCGAAAACCCAGAGAGCCAATATCGGAACATCCAACAGTTGTCGCGCAGCATCGTGGTTCTGCTTCCCGAGTCCGACCTCTGCACATCCCCCAACAGGCAAGTACAAAACAACAGAAACTGGAGATGGGCCAGTGTCCAGCAGGAGGCCTACAACTCGGCAAGGCGACCTGACAGGCGCTCCGCAGAAGACACCGCAGAGGCTAATTAATTAAAAACCATCGCTACCAGATGGCGAGACACTGAGCTATTTGCAAAGCAGTCGAAAAGACATTTCTGTATAAGGATGGCCAACCCAAACATTGAGATGATCGTCGTGCTAATTCTGTTGGTGTCATTCTATCTTCTGGCCTGCCTCCCAGGAACATCCTCGACATTGCTGTTGGGAAGACTTTGGACTTTGTCTCCAACCCTTCCGTGATGCGTTATCTGCATGGCCCGCAGCAAGGCATCGTCAGCAACGTGCCCCACCAAGCTCCAACTCCCCGGCACTACCAATTCAGCCCTAGACCTCTAGTCACAGAAGATGGGTTGCAGTGGATGGTACAGTGCGAGTCCTCCCGAATAGAGAGACAGGGTTCGCATAGATGGGACATTTTTCTGGATGGTCCGCTCTGACAGGCGGCACCAGCCATCCTTGCTTTCCGACAGGGACCAGGCACGCCGCTAACAGAAGTCGGTAGAATTGGTTCACCCCGCGCTCGACAGGGGATCCCCGCCAGCCTCCCAGCCGCCCTTGATTTTGTCTCAAAGAACCCTCAAAGAGGAGCAAGACATGCAAGCACGCAGCAATTGGGACGAGGCCGGTTGGGATAGCCGAGGGCCCGCTTTGACTAATTTACGCCCTCAATTTGAGCTAGGTTTCGCTCTGTTTTTTCTTTTTTTCCTCCTCCGAAGGCTTTTCAATCCAACGGAGGACATCAGCTAGCCTCAAACACCCCTGCCACTCACCCCCCCCCGGCCAAGAGCTCCTCTGGAATAGCCACGGACCATCTGCACAAGCCTGTACTCTTTATGGTACTGGGGTACCTTGCTTTGCATGGACTCATGAACGCGCCTTCACACTAAATCTTCGTCATTGGAAAGTATGACCAGTCCGGGCTGCGGCCGCAGATCCTTTGGTCCCATGCCAAAGCCTTATCGCCTCTTCCCTCTTGCACCTGATGCCTGTGTTTCTCAGGTCGGACCAGCATTTTCCGCCCCCAGCTTCGCACTGGGTTTTCGTCCCGCAGCCCAACCCCTACCGTGAGCAGACGTGTTTGGACCTTGCCAACATCTTGCCTCGAGAGTGAGCAAGAACGTATAATCGATCTCAACTTTCCCTGGTTCTTGCAGTCTTTCATCACACCAACAAATTTCGGGAAGCTTTGTGTTTGACCCCTTCATTTCAGCATGCCGCACTCTCAGCGTGAAGATGATGCCTCCGCGACGACGGGCGGTGCTCCCATACCGGTGACGCTTGTTACCGACTCTCTCGAAAAGCCTTCCCTCGACAATCGCAACTATCGAGTTATTCGTCTTGGCAATGAGCTCGAGGCTCTCCTAGTGCACGACCCCGAGACCGATAAGGCCAGCGCTGCCCTGGATGTCAATGTGGGAAATTTCAGTGACGAATCTGATATCCCCGGCATGGCTCATGCGGTTGAACATGTAAGTGCCCTAACTCGACATCTGTGATGTCGCACAAACAGACAGTGGACTAACATTTCTGCTTGTCCACAGCTTCTTTTCATGGGCACCAAGAAATTCCCAATTGAGAACGAATACGGCCAATACCTCTCCGCCAAYTCRGGAAGCTCAAATGCTTACACTGGGCCAACATCGACGAACTATTTTTTCGATATTTCTGCCAAGCCGGACAATGACCAGGATCCTTCAGATACCAACCTTTTTCCTCTGCGCGAGGCCCTGGATCGATTCGCTCAGTTCTTTATCGAACCGCTCTTTCTACCCGAGACCCTGGACCGAGAGCTGAAAGCTGTTGATTCAGAGAATAAAAAGAACCTTCAGAATGACACATGGAGGCTTCATCAGCTGGAGAAGTCTCTATCYAACCCCAACCACCCGTTCTGTCAYTTCTCAACCGGCAATTTTGAGGTTCTTAAGACACTTCCTGAGGCACGTGGAATTAATGTGAGGGACAAGTTTATCGAGTTCCATGCTAGACACTATTCAGCAAACCGCATGAAGCTGGTTGTTCTGGGTAGAGAACCGCTTGACGTSCTTCAGAAATGGGTTGCCGAGTTGTTCTCTCCTGTCGTCAACAAAAAGCTTCCACCAAACAGGTGGCCGGGCGAACTTCCTTTCAGGGAAACCGATCTCGGTATGCAGTGTTTCGCGAAGCCCGTCATGGACTCGAGAGAGCTTAACCTGTATTTTCCCTTCATCGATGAGGAGTTTATGTTTGCTACTCAACCTAGCCGATATATCAGTCATCTCATCGGGCAYGAAGGCCCTGGAAGTATCATGTCCTATATCAAGTCAAAGGGTTGGGCAAATGGCCTTAGTGCCGGCGCCTACCCTGTTTGCCCTGGTACTCCTGGTATCTTCGATGTACAGGTTCGCTTGACGGAAGGAGGTCTTAAGAACTATCCTGAAATCGTCAAGATATTTTTCCAGTACATCACCCTCCTGCGCGAGAGTCCACCGCAGGAGTGGATWTTTCAAGAGCAGAAGGGAATGGCTGATGTCGATTTCAAGTTCAAGCAGAAGACGCCCGCCAGTCGCTTCACCAGCCGAATCAGCTCGGTCATGCAAAAGCCTCTTCCTCGGGAATGGTTACTTAGTGGACACAGCCGTCTCCGAGAATTTGCTCCTGATGAGATCGAAAAAGCCCTTGCCACGATTCGCCCGGATAACTTCCGCATGGTCATTGTATCGCGCAATTATCCTGGCAACTGGGACCAGAAGGAAAAGTGGTACGGAACTGAATATCGACACGAGAAGATACCGGAGGATCTTATGGAGGACTGCAAGAAAGCTTTTGCGGTCTCTCCCAAAGATCGACTGCCTGCCCTTCACCTGCCTCACAAGAATAAGTTTATCCCCAACAAGCTCGAGGTCGAGAGGAAGGAGGTGGCCGAGCCGGCACTGAACCCTCGGGTTCTTCGCAATGATAGCATTGCCAGGACATGGTGGAAGAAGGATGATACCTTCTGGGTTCCTCGCGCCAATGTTATTATCAGCTTGAAGACACCAATCATATACGCTTCGGCAGAAAACAACGTCAAGGCTCGACTATTCTCAGACCTCGTCCGTGATGCACTCGAGGAGTACTCGTACGACGCGGAGTTGGCTGGCCTGCAGTACAACGTCAGTCTCGATTCGCGCGGTCTGTTCTTGGACGTTAGCGGCTATAATGATAAGCTTCCCGTGCTCCTGGAACAGGTCGTCACCACAATGCGAGACCTGGATATCAAGGAAGATCGGTTTGAGATTCTCAGGGAGCGCTTGACCCGAGGATACAGCAACTGGCAGCTGCAATCATCTTATCACCAGGTTAGCGACTACACTAATTGGCTCAATGCCCCCGAACGGGACTTTATAGTGGAGGAGCTCGCAGCAGAGCTTCCAAGTGTCACATTGGAAGGTGTCCGACTGTTCCAGAAACAGATGCTTGGCCAGGTCTTCATTGAGGCGTACGTACATGGTAATACGTACAAGGAGGATGCTCTCAAAGTAACAGATATGGTTGAGTCTATCCTGAAACCACGGGTTTTGCCCAAGGCCCAGTGGCCTATCCTGCGGTCACTCATTCTGACAGAAGGTTCCAACTACGTTTTCAGAAAGACTCTCAAGGACCCTGCCAACGTTAACCACTGCGTCGAGACTTGGTTTCATGTCGGTAGCAGAGAAGATCGCAACATTCGGACCAAGACTCTCCTTTTAGACCAGATGCTCCATGAGCCAGCCTTTAATCAGCTCCGGACGAAGGAGCAACTCGGCTACATCGTTTTCAGCGGACATCGAGATTTCTCGACGACTTATGGTTTCCGCTTCCTCATCCAGAGTGAAATGACACCAGAGTTTGTTGACTCGCGTATCGAGGCCTTCCTCGTGAGATATGAAGACACTCTAGAGAAGATGAGCGAGACAGAATTCGAGGGCCACAAGCGAAGCCTGATCGTCCGTCGTCTGGAGAAGCTCCGAAATCTGGACCAGGAATCTACTCGTCATTGGAACCAGATCACAAACGAATACTACGACTTCGAGCTTGGTAAGTCAACAGAGAGCATGCTATATACGGTAAAGAAATACTGACCTTCTACATAGCCCATCGCGATGCCGCACATATTAAGCTCCTGACCAAACCTCAGGTCATCGAGTTCTTCAACCAGCGCCTCAATCCTGTCTCCAGTCACAGGGCACGGTTATCAATTCATCTTCAGGCTCAAGGCAAGGCTGAAGGGGTCGACAAGCGACAGGAAGAGGCTCAGAAGAAGGCCGACGAGGAGCCCTCCCCTGGAGATGCTGTAAAGACGGCCGAAGAAATCACTGATGTCAGGCTTTACAAGGCCGGCCTTACCGCAAGTTCAGGAGCGAGACCCGTCAAAGACATCAGCGAGTATGAGGATATGGATGCAAAGCTGTAGAGGTTATGTTGGGTTGACTTGGGGCCCGGGTCAATTCTAGGCACACCGTCCGGATCTTGATTCAACTTCTTCAGATATAATCCCGTTTTAAATATACCTCTGACATATTACTGATCCGTTCCTCTTATGCATCTCGAGTCACTGGAGAGTAAACCCATTTTTTTGACATTATGGCAAGGTGTTGCTTGAAAGTGAACCATGCAAGACTGTTCAAGATCGATTCGACATCGCCGTCCTCCAATGAGGGCAAGGCCACTCAACACAGCCCCCAGATCTTCTCATAGGGTTATCACAAGGAATACAGGTCCATGAGCCGTCCACTGGTCATTTAGCTATGACCAAAAACACATTTTTTGTCTCATGTTACTCTCCATACGCGCATATGTACACTAATTGAGTTGCTTGTGATGTGTTGTTCGTGCCGCTGCAGTGCTGGCTGGGGTGCGAGAGCTGGAACTGACTGTCAGAGTCAGACACGCAGCCGCCGAGTGTCACGGTCCCGAACTGAGAAGCCCCAGCTAAACTGAGGGTTTGATAGGAAACGAGGTGAAGACATCGAGTTCTGATGCTCAGACTGCGAGTGTTGCCACTAAGCATCAGCGTGAGCTCGGGTCATGCTTCTCCTGGAGGCGTGGGCAAAGATGCATAGGCTCCGTTGTTCTCGCTTATCATTGGAGGAGGAGCCGGAGTGCTGGGATTAACACTGTCCTTGTCGATAATTTCCTTGAGGGTAGACTCAAGACCCTTCTATGGGAATGCCTTGACCTCCTTCTTGATGTTGCGGAGCTTAGGGTTGGGGAAGCGCATGATGATCTTGAAGAAGTCCTGGTTGTCTGGCTTAGTCTTTGATAAAAATCCTTCTAATTTACGGTGAGTATGATCCTTCTCCTTGACATGTAAATGCTTTAGCACTGCGACCAGCTGCTCAAGAAGATCGATAGCGTCGACTGATGTAATACAACACTTGCCTTTTTCGGCCTACCAAATGCATGATATACAGATGCTGTTGGCTGGCCGGTTACTGGCGCTTGCTGAGTGGCAGGTCGTGTTCGCAGTCGACTTCTTTTGTGTGTTGCGGAAATGGACAAGCCGGTGACAGTTGGCCCATTCCTCATCCATCGATTCTAACTTGCCTGGGAACTTCAAAGCTACCTTATCAGAGTAAATCAAGTTAGGATGGTTACTTGTGTTGTTTCTAGAATTTGTAGTGATGATGCTAGTTCGGACAAGTTGAGGAGCACCGTTAGAGTCAGATGTAGAAGATATCCCCAAAGCTTTCATAGGTATTCTGACCAGAATTTGATGGTAGCCGAGGCTCACCTTTGGGGGGGATACTCGGATGATCAATCGTAGAGGCAGTTTCCACGCCCTCAGGCTCAAGCATCGTAGTTGGTCTCGTGCTCTCATCCCCAGACGGCTTGAGATACTCAGATGTACCAACGGGAATGCGAGGGATTTCCTCTCCAGAAGGACCCTTGAGGAGGAGTGACAATACACGTTGCTGTTCTGACAGTCTGTGGCCAAAAGCTGAGGCGCAAATGTAGATAAAGTCTGACCCTTTTGTCTGGCTTTACAAATGTTTTGAGCATATGAACTCTAAAAAACAAACACCAAAAGTCACATTGGCCCCGGAGTCGATAGTAAAAACAAGCCATATGGAGACGAGAGCTTCACATAAACCCTGGTGCCAAAGGTGCCTGTTACAGGTTGGAATGTCAGAACTGCATGGCCAGAAGGCGCATGCCGTGCCATAGCGGCACTCCTGGATACAAAAGTTTCATTCAAGAGGGAATAGTTATGGAGATGTCACCGGGTTGGATAGGATTTCGTATTGTATTAGCCTGCATCTTGGTATCGGCCCACTTGGTAGCTAGCTGTCGTGGCGTCAAATATTTAGACAACCACATCGGCCTGCCAGTCCTAAGCAGAGTCTCAGTAAGGCAAAGTCGGTAATTATGCGGCATCTTGCCACTAATACCATCCCAAGTTGATGCCATCTCAAGTTGACTTGCTAGAAGCAGAGTCTACTCTGGAATCTCCCTGTTCTGTACTTGAACTATTGCTATGGGATAACTGCGGCCTATGAGGTTATGCTTTAGACTGCAAACACTGGGGATGAATAAGATCACAATATTGTTTTCCTCAATATGAGATTATACCCTTCAGCTTTCACGATGACCAATAAGTCTTGCTGCAGGCCCTAGGGCATTGCAAAGGGAAGAGATCAAGAGGTATATAATGGGATATGACCTCGGCTTTGCACCTCCGCACACACACCACAACAACGCAACTCCACAAACCTGTCAGCAGCAATCAGAACTGTTGACGGCGACGTCTCGACGTGATGAGAGGCTCAGTGCTACATCCACAGATTCCGCATCATATACCTGTACCTGAACAAACCTTTCACGAGAATCCGACTTACCGTCGACTCCAACCACCAGGGGCTCTTGTAGATGGTAGCTTGGTGCTTAGGTACTTGATAGCAGTGCTCGTGTCGTAGTGTACCAAAGACAAATCATTGATAAGCAAGCGGATGTCAAGAAAGAAAGGAGAAGGGAAACTGAATAGAGCTGGATTGTCGATATGATCAAGAGAGAGAGGGAGAGGAAGAAGAGGAGGAGGGGGGAAAGACTTTACTTTTTCACATGAATAGAGACGCACATCGCTGCAAGCAAGCCTAACACAATCTCTGAGAAGAGAAATTCCAGGGTCAGATCAAATATGGCTTCTTTTAAGCCTCTGAGCCTCATAAATGGCTATTGTGAGGCATTATACTTAACAAAACTCAACCATAAGAGAGAATGAAAATTGCCCTGCCCTACATATCTATGATGTCGTTGGTCATGGGCTCCATCATGGTCAGGTTCTGATACATTACTTAGGTATTGCTGTTTCTTTGTTTCATCGCAATAATAGCCGAGTTACTACAAAAGGCTTAAGAAACCATTGGGACTGCAAGGGAATTATATAGATTGAGGTCCATTATTAGATATTATTATGCAGTATGGAAACCTTTCGAACCGCAGGTGGCTGGAGTCCCCGCGCGGCGAGGTAGCATGGCAGAAACCGCCTGCAGATGTTACCAACAAAATAAATTATCTCTAAACTCTATGTCGGTCTTAGGGACCGGATCAATGAAGGCATGCAGTAAACGGCGTCTGTGGATCATGCCGCGGCTGATAGTCCAGACAGTGCGGGGTCTTGCAACCGCCGTTGGCAAGTAGGAATTGTGACCAAGATATCGAATGATGGGGTAGCTGCTAGACTTGATCTGCCAGTCCCTACTTGTATAGTAATGTCTGCTATGGCATACGTAGATGGCACAGTTGTAGCACTAATCTTACGGAGACTGGCCCCGTCCCCTTTCCAAAGCTATACAAGTCCACACGTGCTAGATCGTTTCCTGTTCCGGATGGCCAGGGCCCCGAATGGTCTGTTATCCCGTTACTACCACGTGAAGGAAACGGGCAGTCTAGTCTAAGATAACACGCGAGGATCGGCCGGGGCGTCTCTCCGAGACACTTTAATACGTAATGGAAACTGGGAATCTCCGGTTTTAAACTTTTCAGGCGAAGGCTTGACGCCACATAACTTCTTGCGAGCGATTGTTGAAGCGCCTTTCTCGAAGTCTGATCACATTCATCGCCCCCTTTGTTTGAAAAATAGACTCTACATATACTCTCAGCTACCGCAACAAATCCCATCCAGGAGACTAGTTGTATTAGTTATGGTACTAATGATGGATGGCGCAACTAGCGGCTTCACCGCCGCTATAGAATGCCAGCGTGGTGTGGACCACCAGTCTCTGCGATCTGAGCGTTTTCCAAAGGCCCCAAAAAATAGTATCTGAAAGGTATAGACCCTGATAATTTCCCCCCCCCCCAGCCCCATTGGTTATTGAATTCTCCCTCCAGGCATCAGGGACATACTTAGTATCATAAAACCTTTTCCCCATCGGCCGGTATATGAATCTCAAGGTAGAGCTACCTTGGACTTGTCTTGGCTTGTCTTGTTCTTAGAAGACATCCTGACAAGACGAATAACACAAACGTTCTCCACACTTATTTACATTGAGACTAGCTTGGCAGCGTTTTACTGAAAACATCCCGCTATCGCTCTCCGTGAGCTTTAGCCGTACATACCAAGTTAGTGTGGCTGCTGCAACAAGGTTAGTAAACCCTTGCTGTTACTGGAATGTGGTCAGCGTGCTGAGCCATCCATGGACTGCCCGGGAACAGTTTGAAGAACGCCTAAAAACCAGCGAGGCTAATTAGAAGACGACAAAATACCTTGCCCTCGGCGATGCCATGATTTTTGATGCCCGACCCATAGATATCACTGAGCACAAGTTATCTGCTATAGCGGCCTTATAAACGACGGACCTTACGACCTACGCGACCATGAGGATTAAGAAAAAGGGCGCTATACTTATATATAATGGCCGTAAAACTTCTAAGGTTCGAATCGACTGGATTAGGTGGTTGCGATAATAAATGTTTCTTGTACTAACTGCCTAGCAGGCGAAACGTTCCCTGAGAAAGCGAGAATTTCAATGTCCAATTTCTCTCAGGCGAGGGCGTCTTGGGCATATCTCTAAAGCAAAACGCTTTGAATCGGTACTTAAGAATAACGACCAAATTTCGAGAGAAGGCTCTGAGAAAGATGATCATTGTATACGAGTCCGCGATTTATCTCCTTCACCAGAACCAGAATGTGACACCCAGCATCAATCGAAGGGCCAGAACGGGGATTCTCTTCCACGTATCAACCCGATCTCAGGTAAATTTTATATCGTTAACTGGGTGAAATCAGGCCAATATTTCGCCGGACTCTGTCTTCCTCTCGACGGTCTTGAATACATCATTGGGGAGTCTGCTGAGATGGCGGGCCTGCTCAGCGATGTACCATCCTGCTACCTATACGATAGCGGAAGCAAATCCTTTTCATTGAATCCAGACTATGAACGAAATGGGAGAAAGCGCTCTGAACGATATTTCGCTTTCGTTTTCTTCGATGGTCTAGAGTTTCCCAGTCAAAGTAGTTTGGCGTGGGTTCATATCGATCATTTTGAGGAGTGGGATAAGGAGAAAGCGAAGAAGATTGAGCACAGTCAACAAGCTATCAACTATATAAAAGAGGAAGCTAAGAGTCAGAATAGACAATATGGCTCTGACGATAAGATCCCGGACTCAGAGGCCAATAATGGTAAACGTTCTTGCTCACTGCGACTCACTCACATATGCTTATGCTACACAGGTCTATTCTTAGGGTTCCCAGTTCGCTTGCCTTCGAGAAATCTACAGCCTCGCTCTAATGAGGGAGATCTGGAAATTATGCTTAAGACGCAAGAAAAGCCAGAAGTCAGCATCGGGCAAGCAAAGCCAACTTCGCTGCAATACTCTAATGGAAAGGCAGGCAAAAGGCCAACTAGAGTCACGCCGCGACGAAATCTGCATTCCATGAGTCTCAGACATCACAGTACTATCCACGGCACTGAATCGCACTCACAAGTCGATCCCGAAAATGAAGACGTCGCGGATATTGACGAAGGTAAGCTATGGACTAGCCCCGCGGAGATGATCTCTAACCCATCCAGACACAGAAGATCAATATGGATCACAAAATATGAACGAAAGACACAAGGCTCATGGTAGATGCCAGTGTAAAGGAGGTTGTGATAGTGGTTGTTCCAATCTATACGCACTGATTTCATGTGACAACGAAACGTGCAACGTCAATAAATCGGCCTGTAAAAATCGCCAAACTCTAGAAGGAGAGGGTTGTCTTGCTAAGAGACTAACAGAGGCCTATGGAATGGAATTATATCTTGATGGCGATGATATTCAGGAGGGTGCTAAACTCGCGCGATACTCTGGATCACCCATCCCTGGTGACGATCTCCGTCGCCTCAGGAAGGAAACTGATGACCATATTATAAAGGTATGTACTTCGCTCCTCTCATGCACAATACTTTGACTTGATATAGGGCCACTACGTAGTACAGCGGAAATACAGCGACCTCTTTGTTGATGCAGAGCACGAGGATATTATAGCCAAATACGCGAACCACAGTTGCCAACCAAACTGTGAATTGCAGGAATGGCTAGGTAGCAGAGGCCCAATACTCTTTTTGGTTGCTTCCGAGCCCATAGAGAGAGGCGACCCCATAACGTTTAAGTATAACCCGAAGGAAGCTCCCACCTCCGTTCGTGTCCGGTTCAATGAACAAGTACATGACCAAGGCATTTGTTATTGTGCCTCCCCATCCTGCCAGTGGACACCTCCCGAGGCGGTTCAAGGGGTATTGGACTGGATTGAGAAGAAAGACCAATGCCCAAATCGTATGGAAGCAAACCCCCAGACCATTAGGATAACATTGCCCCGGAACCCAACACTTATACATTATACTCTAAATTCACGATTAAGCATCAAGGATCAACTTCTACATTTAAGGAGGCAGCTGGAAGATAAATTGTTAATCTTAGAGTAACAGAGGACAGAAAAAAAAACACTCTCTGCAATTGGATAATGATTGTGACGTAAAAGCTAAGTGATCAAGATCTTACCTCGATGGTCCTCCCGCATAAAGAACTTTGAGTTCATTATAAAGTATACAGTATAGATTCCCATCGAATATATTGAGTTGGTGGGACAGTGGTATATGCCCAGGAGTCAATACTGGATGCCAGCACCAACCAAAGACCGCTTATCAGGCATTGAATTCAAGGGTCGCGACTTGAAACAACAATATTCACACATCGAGCATCAAGCAATCGACAGTCCACCAGCCTCTAATCGAGCCAGTGCCCAAAATACTGCAGATGCATGAACGATACGCAGAGGGGCAACCAGGCTCAGCATCCGGTTGTTGATTTGAAATATCCTCGCTGTGATGTTCCCCTGCCGACCTTTCATATATTGGTATTGTTCAAGGTTTTCCGCCGCTCCGATGCGCATTCAATGCAATGGAGGTTTCAAGGATACAGACTCAGCCAGCTTTTGAATTCCAGTCATTCAAGCACGAAATCTGTACGGAGATGGAAGTAGCTGGCCGTTCTTGGTTTATCAACATTGTTTCCCCCAAATTCTTCGCCCTTCCGTGTGTCATAGCCCAGATGCCCCAGCCTCAATTCAGCCTTGACCATCTCCATTGTTCCCTATCGAGCTATGCTCTTGCGCCCTAGACAGAGCATGATACCGTCCAACGTTCTGCACTATGAAATTTGGATGCACAGGCTATAAAGATCGCATTGGGTGGGAGCCGTCTTGCCATCCATCTTTGTGGTCCTGGTCCTTCGCAGCTCCAACACACTCATGAACAAACGCTGGCGTACATAGTGGCCCTCTACGCGAGAGGTAAACTTTGAGCCGCGGTCATTCTCTTTGGAAGTCTATCTTATCATTTGTAGGCGTCGGTAGGATCGCATTTGGGGGCCATTCCAATGAAGCGGAAGTTTCTGGTGGGCTCTGCCCCCAACGATATCCTGCCGGCAGGCCAAAAAGGGGCATGGTATCAGCAATGACCTGTTGGCTTGGGTAATCCTTGGCAAGAATAAGGTACTGGATTGTATAAATAGACCCGTTCGCCAGTTTCAGACCTTGTTGGTGATTCTTGTATATAACGATGAGCATGCCAAGTACCAGCATAAGATAGCGGGCAACTTCATAATCGCATCTTCCTCTATTCGGCTAATTGTCCTTTTATCCACACTGGAAGACGAATATCCGAACCTGTCGCTACCATGCCTGTGAATGGCAAAAGTTGCTTTAATGTTCAGCTTCAGGCGGTTTCTGTTGAGTGGCGTGACCCCTGTGATGCGTGACTCCAACCTCATCTGTCCAGCTTCTTCATACCAGTGGCTCTTCCGGCTGGTCTTGTACCCCTTTCAAAATGCTAGTCGGGAGCCTACACAGTCGCGGATCTTGCTCGACGCTGACTTGCTCATGTAGCAGCATCACTGTGCTATACTTCCTCCAAGGCGCTTCAGCCTATAGCACATAAACCATATCAGCTTACCACATTACATGGAATAAAACTGATGAAGTTACCGCAAAAGGATGATTATCAGAATCCCAACAAAGTCACGAGCATTCTCAATCTGAACAACTATTTATTGAAGGTATACAGCGCCCCAGCCCTATAACTGAGACCTGTTTGTCCTGGCAGTCCCTCATGATCAGCCTATTGATGCAGAGAACTGCCGAGCCAGACGATACACAGGCGTTCAGGTCACCGTTGCGGACTACTCTCATGACTGTGCCTTTGGAGAGTGCCCCAGCGGAATGCATAGTGATTCTATTAGTGTTCGGTGCCGCCGTGTTGGACACCGCCACCAATAGCAGGTGATGGGATTGTCCCGTGCGAACGATCCCCTTACCCTCTTGAATTGGATTGAAAGTATCGTAGGCTATCGCTCTATAGGTCGAACCAGTGTAGCGTCAGACTTCCCAATCACCTGCCTAATAGCGAGAACGTGGTTCGCAGTTACTCCCCCGGCGCGACTTTTGTTTTATGATCTGGATGCTCCATTAAAGTTCCCTTATCAAACATAATAGAATCCTTTCTTCAATCAGCCCTCTTAAATACCTTCCACCTTAAAGGCAGCACCAGTAGCGCTCTCTATCGCCTCTTTCTCAGAAAACACCTTGGCGAAAGAGTCCAGATCTCTACGTCAGGAGCCTTTTTCAGCATCACTGCCAACAGTAGAAAGTTGCATTTGTGCTCGCACCCATGTCCAAATCCTGCCTTGAATTTCGTTCCTCAAGGCTTTTCTGGATAACCTGCACGCGCGCGCTGCGGTTTGTATCTCCTGCCTACCTACCTACTAAGGTATGCACTAACATAGACTTACTGCTCCACAAATAAGACTTTAGTGATCATGTGACTTCGCTGCTGTTTCGCGTTATATTTAATTAGCACCATCTCTCTCGTACCCCGCGACACGCAAGGGTTAAAGCGAGTGCTATTACCAACCATTCCCGATACCTCCTTGACATTTTTGATTTTTCGTCACTGGTACGGATCTTAATATTATTCGATCGCTCGACATACTTTTATTCTGTAACTTTCCCTGACCTGAATTCCTTATGAAAAACCTAACGGTCGTCCTCAAGGGTCTCCACCAAAGATACTGAAACTTTTGGTTATTCTTACAAGACTACACTTTCTCGAAACTGAATCTTGTTACGAAACTAGATGACTTGGTAGATATGTCAGCTTCGCAGTCCTCTTCATTTTCGACTCCAACATCACTGGACACAACGCCCTGCACTTTACGGGCGCCCATTGTCGCCGCGCGAAAAAGGCGTCCGCCGCGCATCTACCGACCCGCAGAGAACTCGCTCTACGACATCTTCCAGCAACACGCCGGCACATCGCTCTTTGTGCGACCCATTTGCTGGACAGATTTACACGCTCAGCTGCTCGGCGCGAGATGGGAGGAACTGCCGCCATGCGATACACCTCAACCGTCAGCGGCCCCAGGCACGCCACCATCGCGAGGACATTTGAGTCCATCGAACGCCATCATCAGCCTTAGCAACGCGCTCACGCAGATTCTCCTACCCGACCCATTGCATCCTATTCTATCCTCAAATGCTGTCAAGTCGGTTCTCAACACGCTGTGGCCTACACCTTTCAACAAGCCGCAGTATCTTCCCGAAGTCCATCTATACTTTGGCGGTCGCGTGTACCGTGATGCTGTACGCGCGCAGCTCATGTGGAATTACCCATCTGAGGAGGCAAAGTCTTCATACTCTTCATTCAAATCAGTTTCAACGCGACCTGCTGAAGCGTTCAACATCTCGACACAGTCCTCGCCAAACTACAGCCCCGCCAATCTACCCATGATCTGCTACATTGGCAAGACTCAATTGGCTTCAGTCCGAAACAACCTTTTTTGCGTCGCTTCTGGACCCGGGCGAACATGGAACGAGCCCGTGTTTCGCCTCCAGCAACTGCGAGCCCGTATCCTCGTGCCAGCGAATTCCGATCACGATGCCCATTTTGTGGGAGTCCTTCTAGAGATGGCGCAAAAGCACTTCTACCCTACCCCACCTATCAGTGGCAGACGCGACTCGCGCATTTCGCCAGGACAGGGCATTCCTCCAAGCCCTAATTTCCACGACATCAAGTTGAAGATTTTCACACACGACATCGATACATCCGAGTTTATTGTTTACACTGGCCACATCACAAAGGAGTTCTTGGAGAAGTTTCACGATCCCTTCAAGGCTCCAGCTGACGATGACGACGCTATTGTTTTTGGTCTGAAGATTGAATATACAAGGGTTCCAATCTGGCCAATTCTCGGACTCAGAGAGAGACTGGGTAAAGCTCTTGGCCAAGAGATTGTCGGAACGTTCGACCCAGATGAGATGGAGAAATGGGAGAAAGACCCCGAGAAGCCAACTGGCGAGAAGCGCAAGCAAGATGTCCTCACCGAGGTCGTCAGCAGTAGCTACGAGGGAGAGACCGAAGAAAAGCTAACCATTGTTTCAAAGAAACGGTGTCTAAAGAGGGTATAACTGTTGGTACGGTGATATGAACGCAAACTAAATGCGATTTATCATATGAAACGGATATGGAATGGATTATCTACGGTTCAATTTTGAGGGCGACAGGACTGAGTTGGTATGCAGAATGCATTTGGCAGGCTAAAGTGCCTTTAGGATATCATGGAGACTCACTCTGAATTACAGCCACGCATGACAGGGGCAACGGCGCAGACTTTTCCGGGAGGTAGGTTATGTACCACAGTGTTTTGCGTCTGAGATAAAAGGTTGGCGAGGGAGTCAACATATTTGATGCCCCTCTCTTGGTAGGGGCAAAGATTCTGAGCAAGAGCCATCAGCAGTGCCGAAGAAAGGTCTAAATGAGTGGATACAACACCTAGTTAAAGCAGGTGATGGAATCGAAAGAATTCAACCCTAAAGGATTACATTGCCAACATGGTTCAGTTTGAAAAGGTACGAGAAATTACTAATTATACAGTTACGCTTATTATGGCTCTGTGACCAATACTCGAATTACATGGTAATTATGAACTTGTTATATAAATCTCAATGAGTCTGAATGCTACTATTCTTATACGGAGGCAGTGATTTCGAGTCCGCTGTGTCTGTCCGTTTCCCTAAGGTCTAGAGCCTCTAGATGACTGGCGGCATTGATCAAGAGATTCAAACGATCCTGGAAATGAATTCTGGCTGAAATTGCTTTATCATACGTTGCTTGCGCCGTAACAACACATATGAGGACGACAAGCGGCGAGGAGAGTACGAAACCATCAGCCCCCTGCAAAGTCTAAAATGCATTAACGATGCGTCTAAACTTACAGGACGTAAAGCCAGCAATAATGTGTTTTATGTAGAATAGCTTGTGCTATCAAAGTTGACCCCTGACCCTGAATCCTTTACCTCTCTTGTTTGGTAGTTACTTGGGAAAATAAGACTGGCTGTTCAATAGTGAATCTCTTATCTCAATTCACATCACTAAACGCATAAATCCGCCAATATCACCATTAACGGTGGAGATGATTCACAGCACGGAGGTTTCGATTTCGTTCAACACACAGAGAGATCGGCTGTAGTATTTCACTACAAGTCCATAAAAACCTCATGACTAACCGGGACTCAATCAGTCCATCCGTGCCAATATGTTAAGAGTGGAGAAGGCTAGTCACACTTTGATAATCAGGCTTCAGTTTCCTGTTAATGTGATTCCCTAAAGATACGCCAAACTACTACAGCGATGCAGGCGTATATCGACTTGGTCTTGCAGTAAGCATACGAGGATATGGAAGTGTGGGAAAGGCTGACACTCACGCCGCACAAGACGTAAAGGAGACTCCCAGCGTAGAATGGCGTTTTGTCGTCTATGCTCCATTGGTAAATTGGGTAGGTAATCGTAATACCGATTAATAACCCCACACTTTCGAATAGTGCGACAGACATCAGGACAAGTCCTACCGCAGAGCTCGAGAGACGGTTGGCTGCGAAGCAAAGCAGACTGAGGTTTGATGATACACCAAACGTATTAATAATAAGGCCTTCATTATTGTTAAGAACATTATTCAATAAGTCTAGAAAACACGAACCAATAGTAATGGCAAGGGATGAGTGTGATAGGCCGATCACGATTGCACCCAATGCCATCAAGATCACACTGCATTTACCAATAGTTAAATTGATACTGTTAGAGAATTGCCCTGTATACCCTTTGATGAAAATGAGACAGGGTAAGAGGACACCGAAGATGACCATGCTTATCTCGCTTCTAAGAAGCCACAGATTGTCGGCCTTGATTGCGCGGTAAGTTGGTGATTGGAGACAATATATTAAGAGAGTAATATACGTACCTCTGTAGGGCCCAAACTGCATCTTTGCTGTGCGTACGTTGCAAAAAGGGGCCGAGATGCTTGAGGAATAGCGATAAAGAAAGAGATCCGAGAGGTAAACACTAGAAGTTTATGTCTCCCGGGCGCCTTAAGGCCCAGGCACATCGTCAGGAGCTCCACAAGAGATGCGGCTCCATCATCAGAATACCGACTCCTGGAAAACAAGGGATGAGTGACAGAACCAGACTCGTCTTGGCCCAGCTCAAGTGAACCATTATCTGTGCCGTCGAGGAACATAGCGATAACAGCTGCAGTAAGAATCGGAAGTGCAAACCAGGGAGATTCTCTATTGGCCAGAATGGGGCCGAGAACCTGGGCCAGAACAGTAATGAAACCTGTTATATAATAGTACATTGTTCTAGGATATGGTTAGTATTTTGTGATGATGCTATAGAGAACGAGAAGAGACGATACCGAGCGCAGGAAGTGTTCCGACTATGGATCACAGCAAGAGTGAGGAACTTTGAAGCGTGAGAACCTCCGCCTAAGAAGCTCACTAGTGGTCCAAGCAGAGCATTCAGGTGCGTCCAAGTAGGCAGAAGCCATGCTGTGTTTGTCAGAAATGAGAGTAGGAAGAACAGTACGGCAACGGCCTTACAGCTCACATGTGTGGCAATAGTTACAAGAAGAATGCTTCCCACATTCACTCTGATGGCCCTAACGTACGACAGTTTGACTAGATAGGAGCGGAGTATATATGCGCTTGATATATCTAGCCCTTTATTTAGAACTGGTGGCTAAGGCTAGGGAAAGGAAATATAGAATTGCGCAGGGTATGAAGGGCTGAACATACTGGTTACATGTGTCATGATCACTCTTGCAGTGCCAGCATCCCAAAATCCAGGTCGCCAGTGCGGATTACGTGCTGATACCATCTTGTCGTTGTTGAAATCGACCAAACTTAGTAGAAAGAACAGCATGAAAGCCAGTAAGGCCATAGTGATGATATTGGCAGGTGACTAAGAGAGGAAAGGAATTATGTTGTCTTTTCACTCTTTGCAGGTTATGCCCAATACCTAAGCGGGAAAATTTCATACGTGGGTGTTCAGGGTGAGCTTGAGTATTGAGGGGATGAAGGCTCAATCTCTCTTCGCTTATGCTGAGGACCCTGTCACAGCCAATACCAACACAACGTCAGAGCAACATGGATCGTTTGGCGGCAAATCAGGCAGCTGACCCACGCTGGCTACGTCAGCGGCGGTCTTCTCTCATCAGCCTTAT
Organism: Fusarium mangiferae; assembly: GCF_900044065.1. Lineage (NCBI taxonomy): Eukaryota > Fungi > Ascomycota > Sordariomycetes > Hypocreales > Nectriaceae > Fusarium > Fusarium mangiferae. The sequence continues at coordinate 418,126 of NW_024573942.1, forward strand.
TATCTCCAAGGTTAGTCATTCAGCACTGGTTGTAATATTTCGACCCCAAAACAGACTCTTAGGTTTTATGACAAGATCAGCACATGTGGTTAGTGTCGCATCATATCAGGGCTACAGAATAAACTTGAAAACTTGATATATCTTTTATCTTTTATTATAAGTTCTTATAGTTGTTGGATTTAGACTTAGGAATATCCGAAGATAACTGAAGTATGCCCTCAGTGCGGCTACTATAGAGGAACTTTCAGTTGCCGTATTCACATATATATGAGCCATACTATCCAGCCTTAATATCCATCAACGGATCATGCATATTATCATCTTTAGATGACTACCACCAATGTTGGGGTCTACTCTGTGTGTCAGTTGGCACCGTTGCGGAGAGCATATACCCATGCTAGCGTTAATTAGCGCTATCTCTATTTTTAAATTGGACGGAAAAGGAATAAGCCCGGTCTGACTGCTAAAAGTGGGCCCTACTTGAGGGAAGGGACGGCGCAATCACGGAAGTAATAAGCATCTGTCTTTCCCTATGTAACCGCTTTCTGCTGATTGCGACTGTTTTTCTATCCGCCTTGCAAGCGAATCTTTAACCGAAGAATGGCGGCGTCGGCAAGCACGCCTACTGGCAAGGTATCAAAGGCGAAAAAAGGGAGGCCAGTCCATGTTTGTAGCGAATGCCAAAAGGTAAATTCTTCTGATCGAACTATGGGATGTAATTGATCACAAACACAATCAGGTATATACTCGAGCTGAACATCTGAGGTACAACTCACAGAGATATAGTAGAGATTGAGAGCTTACAAGCTGGCAGGCGGCATCAGACTTCACACCAAGAGCCTCAGTTCGAATGTCCAGTATGTCAAAGGCGTTTCCATCGCAAGGACCTACTGGAAAGACACTACAAGCGGTCAGTCACACCGACTCCATGATATGACAGTTCTGACAGTAGGTTCGTGGCAGACATGGGGAAGACACAAACGACCAGGCTGCTGCAGGTCAGACGAGTTGAATTTGAAATTTAAAGGGAGCCTACTATAACTTAAGTGGTGGAGTTTTGGTTCGGGGTGTTTCGTTTGTGGCACTATTTCTATAAGATCTTACAACTCTCCTGTCAAGGCAGAACTGTACCCCTGGATCTCTGTTTTCGCCCTGGACGCCAGCTTCACCCGCCAGATTGGGTGGTGGGTTATGTGAGACCACCTATCCTCAGCTAAGTCGAGGGGTGAGACCTGATAGGTTCTGCGGCCGGAATATGTAGGCAAGGGTAAGTCCGAAAATCTCATTCACTCGGTTCGGGCCAAAGCACTTTTCAACGTCCAGGTGCCCTTATCCCCGTGATTCACCTGTGTTTGCGGCCTAAAGGTTAACCTTATAGGTCGAATTCATCCCCATAGTCCCCGTGATTCCACGGGTGGTATGGCAAGCCTGGCTCCTTCATCAACGGGCTCATGTTAGCCGGAGCGTTCTTTATCAGCCAGCTCTCTCTATTCAACATTTAAGGAGATACCCTTATAATGAAGCTTTACAGTGGCCCATGTTGAAAACTAATGCGCGCTAGCTAGTTTTGGTAGCAGACATATTGCCCGCCCTGTACAATGCCCATCTTAAGCAGCGCCCATCCTGGGCAGTGCCCATCTCGAGCGGCACCCATCCTGGGCAGTGCCCATCTGCTATAGCACTAATAGTACGTACCTCTATTTGCTGTTGCTCCCACACAAGTCAAGGAAAAGCACTCCCCTTTCCACGTATGCTAGGTTGCAGTTTCGACCAGAGAACCGTAAGGAAGAGTCAAGTATTAAACCCCCGAGCAAGTGCTGGGGTTCAACTGCCAATCAACGATGACGAGCCTCAGAAGTACATAAATCCAAAAGCTTTCCAGATAACTTCATTGCACTTTGTCTGTCACATTCGTTGCCGGCGTTGGCCTCCCCAAACTGCACACCAATTACACATTCTGCTTGAACTACAGTGTCGGGTTTGCTTGTACCTACCGAGCACAATGGAGGAGGGTAATTTGCAAGAAAGAACCGTGGTAAGTTTCGCTGATTGTACGGTCTGTCTGACAAGTGGCTTACTGTTGCCAGGAGCTTGACCCTCATCCGATGCGACTACATGACCTTTTGGATCTTCCAACAAACGACGACACTTGGCACGCCCTCATCATCCGTTGGGATGACAAAAGGTTCAGTCTTTTTCCATGGGAGGTGCCTTCTGTTCACCTGGTGGGGTCGCTTGCCAATGGTGATTATGTCGTCGTTGTTACCTCGTGCATTTATCAACGATTCCACAACGCATACAGACAGTACATCTTGCGTCAAGTTGAAACCGGACAAGACGTCTTCTTCGAAATTTTAAAGCCAAACAATGGCAAGATAGCAGAATACGGCCTAGAGGCAGCGGAAAGGAAGACCCGGTCTGATGTCCTTAGGAGGGCCGTCCAAGGCGTAACCAGTCCTGGAGGTCTCGCACTTTATCGGTATTACAAGGAAATCATCCACGACAATTCCGACATACTGCCACTTGAGTGGGCACTGTTAGGTTATGACCTACGAGTGAGTGCATGGTTTGCAGAATTGTTTCACTGCTAATACCGCACAGTTGTCAGGATCCGAGGTCCGCGACAAGTTTGTGTTGTCATCTCTCCTTCTTGACCTACATTTCGTGCAAGATCTGGAAAGCCACGACGTATCTCAACTTGTCGAGAGGAAACGACAAGATGGATGGGGAAGCTACTTGTTGATGAAGGAATCCTTGGCCATTTCGAAAGTAGTCGAGAATGCCGATGAAGAGATGCACGAACTATTACTGGTCCGTGGACTACTGGAATTTGCCGGTCACAAGACAAGTGTTCGCTTTTACCAGCACGACCAAGAGTGTGCCACTTACGATAGTTGTATCATACTCGGTCGGGCCCTTCGCCGTGTTTTCGAACCCAAGCAAGAAAGCAAGTTCGAAAGCTCAGGCAGCATGCCTGCGAGAATGGAGATCCCTAGGCTCTTAGGTGCATACGAAGTGCAAGAGCGCCTTAACCGGTCGGGATACTCCGAAATCGACATTTCGCAGATGTGTGCCAACCTCGCAGTTTTCCTGCCAATTGGAATTCCTGTTCCCTACCATGAGACTTTGCCAGCGACATTAGTCAATAGGCTCAAGCGAAAAGTAGTGATGAATGCCATACGCGCGATGTAAGATCACCTTCTCTGCCCCATCAAACTTGAGACTAAATCAGAGCAGTAGCGATACATGTATCCTTCATCTTCCGGCATTGTTGCGGAAGGAGCACCATGCAAGGTCATTCCTTCTCTATCTTGTCAGGAATGGACTAGAAACAGAAGTTACCAAGACATGGATGAATTCCACAGAGGGCCAGAGCATATACGACCAGACCTTGGCAAGCATGCGAGAGCAAGCACAGTCATTAGAGGAGTTTATATTATGCCTGAATACCTTGATCGCTTATCTTCACCTTCTAGATCCACCTGAGCCGGCCGTATCACTTGTCTACGCTTGCCACCTTTGCGACTTCTCTTATCTTCTACACGGCGGCACACAAATCAATCGGCGAAGTGTACTAGAGGCGGTAGCAGGCTCTGTCCAAAAGGTGTTGGCCGGTTTTCCAGCTGATATTGCCCAGATTCTTATGCCTATGAACAGACCACCGCCTGTACAGTGGTGCGATGGAATTATTCAGTGGTATTTGCAACGTCGGGCAGCTGAGGTAATGACGCATGATGAAGCGTAACAAAGAACTTGTTCTTCCGTTGCAACGCTATGAGTATTTTCTGTTAGATTCTAACGAGTTATCAACAAAAGCCTGCTACATATCCTGTAGTGATGGTGCTTTTAAGCAATTAATATAAGTAGGAATGCATTTCCATCAAACCACCCAAGCAGTGTAGGCGTCCACGAACGCATTCACAGACTTCATGATGTATTATGTAACCCTCGTCTAGCTTTTTGGCAAGGCTGTCTCACCTGATGAGCTGACATCGCGAATTCCTTAATACCCTCTAGTTCTGGCTCATTATGGATTGTGATATCAAGAAGGATATATGGCTACCATACACTGTCGATCGTTTCCTTCACACCCCCTCTTAGCTCATCAATAGGGCAGAGAACTCTAGGTACCAAAATGGCAGTGTGTCTAGTGGTACAGCGCTGTTACTACGTGTGCTAGCAGCAAAACGTCCTAGGGGCATCCTCAAGTATAGAATGATCAGGCAACCGGTGACATTGAAGGGAATCATGCATGCCGCTACTAGTCGCCCATATTAGACACTGCACTAGATCTGATCTATCTGCTATGTGACCGGATGTTCCAACTTGCACAATGAAATCTATGAAGCCCAGGCAGGAACATCTGCTGGAGGTGCTAGCCTTGTCATCGCGGTTATGGGCGATTGATTGATAGTTTAAAGCTTATGATATCTCAACGAGACATATCAAGCCAAGACACTGAAAATTACCAATTGACTTCAGGTTTCCAAGGGCACTATGCACATAGGCTCAACAAAGAAGAGTCTCCCAATTAAAGTCAGAATAATATGCTTTTGTGATGACTTAATCAGTAACTTTATTGGCAGCTGCTGGACTATAAGAAGCCGGCCTGATCCCTCAGTGATAGAAGCAGAAGAAATTCTCACACAAAAAAACCACAAACCATAAACCACAAGAATGACTCTTCTCAACGGAAGGATTGCTTTCCAAATGTCTCGTTGAGATGTCATAAGCTTTAACTATCAATCAGCGGTTATGGGCGATAACGTTTGGACTAGATCATTTACACATTCGCACACGGGCTAATCATCGCTACCGGAGGGCACGGGAGCGCATATATCTGAATGGCTTATTGTTTAAAACCTTCCGAGTGTCAAAAGATATATATATTCTTGGTTATAATAGAAAATACAGAAAAATTTCGCCTTGACTGATAAGAGTTGTTATCAATGTCTCCGTGTCCTGCGTGCCTTGGCCAAAAGTCAAAACCTAGGCTCTCCCAATGGGATGTCTTCTGCGTTTCTCGTTGCGTCCTTTGCATTTATATTTTTCAAAGTAGTTCTTGCTTGAGCGGACTCTGGTCGATGTCAGCAAGTATTCCATTGTCCAAGGCTACTACAGAATCAAGCATGTTTGCCATTGGGATACTGCAGACATATGATATCAAGAATGTCAGTTGAAGCCCTGTGATGCGGCAAGACTGCAAGCACGTACTAGGGAGCTCAGGGGATTACTTATCGCCCACTCATTGGACAGATCTCTATAGTTCTTATACTCAATCAATAATCATGCATTGAGTCCCAAATTTGTCAGCGTCAGCTCTGGATCTCGACAGGGCATCGAAGTAACTATTATTTATCCCAAGGCTAGAGTGCATGGTGGTATCGATCCTCAGGTCGTTGAGTCGTCTGAAAAGGGTCTTCACGCGATCATCGAAAGCATCCGTACTTTCCAGACTAGTAGATAGGAGGTCAATCATCATCAACGTTTTTGGCACAGCTCGCGCGTAAGTCTTGTATCTTTAGCTGGTGCCTCTGAAACTGGCCATGTACTAAGCAGTGGGTAACCTGTTGATCCTCCAGCTGCATTCCGTGACCCAATCCTTCGCACATACGTAGATGAATAACTACTCCGAACACTGTTCCACAAGATGGTCCAGCTTTTGCGACAGTCTGTAACGGTAGTGGGTACATTTTGAATTAACATGCGCATCCTTGAAGGCCTACAGAGAGATCCTTATAGCTACAATCTTTTGATCAAGTCACGCTTCACGAAGGTCACGCGCGGACTCAGCCACTAGATTCAATGGAATTATCTCACGACCAGCAACACTCGAAAACACGTTCAGCCATTATTCTGTCGCCCGTAGTTGACTTTCCACTCCTTCTAAAGTCGGGTCGGGCATCGTTAGGGCTCTCAGTTGACGCGATCCTTTGTCTACGATATTATATGGCAATGGCGGGAAGAAGTCCGCCAGTATTCCTTTGGCTTGCTCTTTATGGCTCATTGTTGCCGCTCCATCTGCATTGACAAGTTGCGGTACAATTCCGAAAATTGCGTCATCCCCAGACCTCATGTGCTTGACTGTTTTTCCAACACTTTCGTTATCTGCCAGAGACTTCTTCCAGTATGTATTATTCCGTTATTGGACAGCATTGTGATACCGGTTTGCTGCAGCCTTTGCCGTATTTTCGAGATCTTCAGTATTTCGCCTTATTTTCGTCTTTATTGTATTCTTCCTTGGGTGGAAGACTTTTGATAAGCTGTTCTTATGAGCTGAGCTTGTGGTTGGGAATATGTTAGTGAATGTGCACACTACGGAGAGAGTTGTTTGCCGAGCGGATAAGCCCCATGGAACCGCGATTGGTTGAATACATCATAGATATGATATGCAGGCTCTGTTGCTCCAGCAAAGATGGTAGAATAGGCAACTTGCGGTCAAATGTATGGCAAAGCAGGAATATCATCCTACTCGGCGGGCGAGTTCTGCACGTGCTGATATAGAGGCTGCTCTGATGAAGCGGTTCCCTCATTCGTGGCATAGGCGGGGAGTGTCTTGGAGAGGGTTTCCCCAGAAAAGAAAGGCGTTTTGTCTAATGCCAGGTCTGATTATTGGTAGCATCTATCACCTTGGATAGGAGTGGTAGACAGACCCCTTCATAAGTCGAGACAATCACTTGATGACGGCTTACCCTTTGATATCGGCTTATTACCGGCGCTCAGGTACCAGACAAAAGAATGAAAGAGTTTGCATGGGCTGAAATCAAGCGTGCCTTGGCCCTACAGACAGAAAGACCTTCAGCACATCGCGAATCAAATACAAGACACCATTGAGCTGTCAATGTTTGGAAAGATATCGGTATCCCCTTGAGCCCCCGAAGCCTTGCGGGTCCCACCGACGTGACCGCCAACCAGTACGGAGTAAATTTACTTTAATTAGCTAAGCGATTTGCAAAGAAGTGTATCTTGGATTTTAGCGTGGACCCATAAGCCCTCGGGGGCTCTGGGAGTCAGGCCCTCTAATCCCTTGCTTAGGTCTTGCCGGTAAATTCAGATATGGTGAATCTAGCCCGAGGCAGACTGTTTGCCTTTCTGGCTCCTGAGAAATGAGGCAATCGTTGGAAGCTTGCATACGAGGCGTGGTTCATGCCATGCCAATCTTAAAAATATTGGTGGCTGATAGAGGACGAGCTCTAGGTAGAAGCTCAGACCCCGGATCCAACATAAATCTTTAAATCCCCAATTTATTAGTTATACTGCGGTGCGTTAAAAAACAAAACTTCGACTATTCTCCTTTTAATTCGTTCACCCGGCAATATCGAAACCCAAGAGCCCTTTCTTTTAACTGCGACCTTGGTTTTTACGGCCCATGAGCTGAAGTTGATTACCATCAGTGTCACCAATAGCTCGTATCGACTCAAATGTTCGCTGAAGTCTCTGTCACTTCAAGACCTATTATGCCATTTCTTGGATCCGAAAATGGATGCCATTAAGTTCTGCCGTTTCTCCTTCAAGCTGAATAAGGGATTAAACAGCCTTGAAGGTGTTGCATATGTGTTCGATGACGGGAAGATTGTTTGCCCTCCTCAGCCTTCTCCTGTGATTACATGGCTTGCCTTTTGGAACTTTTGGCCGTTCGCCCCTGGCGAAAATAACAAAATTCAGAGCAAGTTTGTAAAAGGCTTCGAAATGTAGGTGCTGGGAACTCTCATATCAGACACTCCCTAACATCTCTGTAGTTCACTTGACTTCGACAAACCACGGCAATCAAAGAAGCAAATGGACTGTAGACTCATTGATACTTGCATTCTAGCCGAGCTCAGTGTCAGGAGCGCGACACAGGATACCGAACCACAGATTGGCAAGAGGGAGGATGAGACAAGCAAAGGCACAATCCTGTCTTCAGGTACCAGGCTAAGCGCCACTTTCAATAGTAACGATTTAGTTGAGGAATCGGTACCAGTCCTCTCTTTCCCGCACCGGCTGAAACCCAATGCTTCGCCTGTGGAACCTCTCGAAGGGTAAGTGATACGGCTAGCACTACCAAAGGAGTTCAACAGGTAACATATTCCAGGACAGAGTCTTTGACTCACTCCGAGGTCATTTCAATCTGCCCAGGCATTTACAGTGCATCCGGCAGTCTTATAAAAATGGCCAAGAATATACGACTGCAGATTCTTGACCAAAATCCAAAACAAGTGCCTAATACACCACTGTTCGAATTTCAATGGACTAATGATCAGAGCGAATTGGCGAAACAGCTTTTTGAACACCTTGTAAGTTCTTGTATGACACGATGATTGAACCAGGCTAACCTGCTTTACAGATCCAACAAGGTACTTTACCTAGTCGACCGTATAAAATGGCCATAGCAATGTATCGGCAAAAGTGCGGGCATGTTACAGTTCCTCCAGGCCAGGTCAGCATCATTTTACCCTGCGTACTAATGCGAGAAGACTCTACGGTATCAATGTCCTTCCTAAATAATAAAGCAGAGGGAAAGAAATGGAGCAACAGGGAAGTATTCATTCTTAACGAAGACGACTGGCTGTCGACTTGCAACGACTTATATTACCTTGCAATACATGTCCCGATCTAGTCTACTTGATCGGGCATCGGTGTGGGACAGCATTAGTGTTTCTGATGATGTTGAGTTGGAGAGCTACGATGGTGGACTGGGACAGCCATTTTATCCCCGGGGGAATGTATTTAGAGTTCTCTTTATGCGTCAGATGTAATCGTCATCAGATAGGCTTGTAAAGCTTATCTTGGGCAATTGTGTTGGGTAGCTGGTATACTGCCCGGACCGACTTCAATTAGAGTGTTATTTTGAGTTGATAGTCCCCACAGCTGATGGTTCTCATCACGCGCCTTACACACGTGGGACAGCATTGATCAAAAATCTATAGATTGCTCATGTAGCTCCTATACTTGCATTGATGTAGAGCTCTAGAGGCCACCTTAAGTTCTATAGAAACTACCCTGAGGGATGTGTAGTAAAGCAGAGGTTCCCTGCCTATACTGTGACAAGGATGGCCTCAGGCTACGGTTCGATATCGCAGCTACATAGGCATGATGAGGTTTACCAGCAGCGGAAAACCATTATCGATCAATTCTGAAAACGCGAGATTGGCGCCCAAAGAGTGAATATAATATATATTTGTTTATTATTTAAGCCCTGAAGAGGCGACGCCATGCGTCCCATTGGCAAAGCACTCCAGTCCCAGGCTTGCACGATAGCTTTCAAGGGTAGCAGCTATTCCTGCATATCTCTTACGATTGACTAATAATGATGCAAGGCACAATTCTCTTTGTATATGGTTCTGGTAAAAGTTATCCCTAGATCATTTCGGATTGTAGCGATGCATAGCGGGAGAGGATCATCGGACGAGAGTATGTTGGGTTATGCTGTCGGGATAAAAGGGCACCAACGGTTCCAATGGGAGGGTATCGTCCACTTTATGTAGAGAAAATACGGAATTCATTGTAGATAAGTTGAGAATGGGGTTTTGAGGGCGGTTGAACTGAGATCTTGGGTATACAGAGATGTATGGAGATATTAGGGCGATGCTGATGAAGAAAGAGGTTGGAGGAGAGTTGGAAACGGGGACGACGACCCTTAAATACTTTGTTAGGCAAGGGGACCTCACTAACAACAGGAGAGAGAGTATCAGTCTCCTGGTCTTTGGCATGGTCAGCTCAAATGTATTTCATCAATTGAAAGTGAATGAACCAATGATATCAGACCATGTTGAGAATGTCCGCATTAAAACATACGGGCTGGATGTCAACGGTAGTGCAAGGTCAGGAATGAGTTTATTTAAACATAGAGCGCTTGTGATTGTATAAACAGAGAGCTTGCCAGTCCAGAGACATGCCCGATAACACCAGAGCGACACTCCTATTGGAAATACTCGATTCCTCAAGGCCGTCAACCTGGTCAATCACATTCAGCCTACTATCCTAGTCTATTTGAGGGCCTGGAGCGTATTCAGTCCTTAATTCATTGGTTAGATGAAGTGATAGGCGGCCTGTGAGGAAATTGTACGGCAGGCACCGTCCCTTTCCAGCGTCAGGTGTGTATGCCTACCCATGGTCGATTTAACTTTTGGACTCAGCCTTTTATATAGGAGAAGGTTCTGAGTTCAAGACCCCGGGTTGTAGGTTAGAGATGCCTTCAATATGTGAGGGCGATGGGAAAAAGATATGGCATGGTAAATTGAAGAAGCGGGTAACAGTTTCTTCATAGTAGTACAGACCTGACTATATACACTCAGCACCATTCGCCAATACCGACTCTAAATCAACACAGAAAATAACTTTGCAGCCGAACACTTTGAGACTTGGGGGACTAAGAGCCGATGGCAGCGTCGGAAACTTTGACTACCTTATTGTCGGCTCCAGCCTTAAGGAACTTTCTCTCAGACGTCATCATGATAAGTCCCCAGACACTGGAGCCAAAATCCCCCTATTACGCCATCGCTCTCCAAGGCATTCCTACTCGACACCTTCAAACGCCAGCAAATTGAGAAGTCGCCATCGTTGGGAACTTACGTGGCTTTGCCGGCAACGGAGAGCGGGCCAGCTAGCCGCAAAAGGCCGACAGGGTAGTACAGGTAACTTCTGCCGGTGGTGGTATTCCCTGCCGGGCCCTCAGCCATATAGTACTCGTGGTGGATCGAAACAATGAGCATTATCAGGGTCATGAAGTGTGTTCCCTACACTGATGCCCAGGTACGACATAGACTCTACAGCCAAGTATGTGAGTGGTATCAGGATAACCTTTGGGTAGGATAATATCCATACCGTCATTGAGGCGATGTCTAGTGTCCCCTATGGTTTCGGGCAGTATATAAGCTTCGGTCTGTGAAGAGTATCGAGAGTTATGAGACTGGAGAATCAACGCTCGTGCTCACGCAGACGGGGATATAAACAGCTATCTTTGGCTGCAGAGCCACGTCTTGGGTAATGCCGTACTAATTCATATCTCAGCGAGACATACTAATCCAACACATATATGAGGAGCGCCACCAGATGGGATGGCTATGTCTAAGTCGTGAGCTAGAAGTGTTATTTGCCGCTGAGACCTGTGACTGAGAGCTTAAATCAGCCAAAACAACTTTGATTCAATGCTACGAAGACTATTTGTGTAAAATAATCAACTGGCCCATTGTAGGTAGAGGGCAAGTCCGCGGTGAGTATTACTACTCTTCCTGTCGGTGTCGACGCCAGATAAGAGAAGATGGAGTGTTTTACATACAGCCTTGATCAACGTCCTGACGTTATCTTTGAGACATATTGCTAATATAAAAGAAGGGAAAGTGTTCACATATGGTACGACAGTTGGCTGCTCAGTATTGAGACAGAAGGTGCAGAACTGTGATGTATAGAAATGAATTCGTGGGTATTACTGAGGCATTTAGAGTTCGGGAGATGGGGTCTCTGTGTTGCTGGACGTGCTGCGACTGGGTTTGGCTTACTTTTGCTCACGAACTGTGCTTGTTGTGATTGATGTCTGCGCTTGCTCATGAGCTGGGCTTGTTGTGACCACGTTGTTTGTGCTTGCTCGTAAGCTGGGATTGCTGTGAATGTGTTATTACGACAGTAATGTTCTTGTTTGCCTGTGAACTGAGCTTGTTGTGACTATGTTGATTGTGGTTGCCTGTGAGCTAGGCTTGTCGAGATTGATTGCAGCCCTGTGTACGTCCAATCCCATGCTTGATGTTTTCTCAATTGACCAACTTCGTGCCTCAGTCTCAACGCTCTCCGTCCCTTGACCAATCGCTTGACTGAGCTCTTTGCCGAGCATCGGGGTCAGGGAGGTGAACTCATCGTCGACCTCCACCACGTACGGACAGTTCCATCTCCACCGCGATGGGTCTAGCGCTCCACCTTCCCAATTGACCTGCCACTCTAGCTGCATTCTCACCTTCATCCCTATTCATCGATCATGGATGCCATGCCGCGTTGCTCATCACCAGACAGGATGTGATACTTTGAGAGCGCAGTTGCGCCAAAGTCATGATCATTATCTTCTACCTACGCCGGGGACGGCCCAGACGTCCATTTCCGCTTCCATTTCCGCTTCCATTGCCGTACCAAGAACACCAAATGGCAAACGGGTAAGCCACCACCGTATCCCCAAAGACAGAGGCCTGCCGCCATTCATCATCCTCCGTCGGAGGAGATGGCGAATGTGGTCTCCCTCCCACTTGCTGTCGCCCTTGGGCTTCGTGGCGGTCTTCACGACATCATCCATCTCGGCCTCGCCATCCAGCAACTCACGGGAATGACTTTCCACTCGAGCTCATGAATACCGATCAAACTGGTCTGATCTGTAGGTCTCACAACAGAGGTACGCGGGGTTTGCTTCACGCTGAATGTTAGGGTTGAGTGTCTGGATGTCGATCTCGTGATGTGTTCGGTGTTCGAGGAAACCGGTGTCGGAGGGGCAGTTTCGGAGACGGGTGCCATCGGTCTCGTTCTCTGGGCCATCTCGACTGGTATCGCGAAGTATTGCAGGTTCGCATGCCGCGCAAGCATGGCAGTCAACTTCTTAGTACTCTCCAGGCATATAGCGCACACACTTTACGGTACGTGACTGTCCCAGACTCCACCGCCGGCTGACATCACAGCTCTGCAGTTGTCGGCCGCATCATCCATGGGCTTGATGAAGGCTGCTAGAGCCTCATGTCCCAACAGCTGCGAGGCCTCGGGCCTTGGTAGTGGCAAAGTCGCCTAAGCGCTGGACCTTGATCCAACAGGGGATTCTTGCATTATAAACTGGCCGAGTTCGTTCGTTCGTATCTGCGAATACACGTACGCGATGTGCCGCTTGTCCGGGTTGTCCTTGAACTTCTTGGAAGACGTCTTGTGAATGACATGCTTGTCCTCTCGCCTTCGATCGAGCGTGCTGCAGTCTTTTCTCTCGCCCAGCGGGGATCCGGGGCAGTCGGATAGCCCTTGGTTGTTGAACTCGGGGTTCTCGTAGTAACGCTTGATGGTCGTTGTCATCATGGCTCCCATGTCTTCAATCTCGATCCGGAAGGGCCCTCTCTGTTGTGCCATGTCAGTTTGTGCAGCAGCATTGCGTGTAATCAGCAGGGGACATACGGCTGGTCGCCAAACTTAGCGCTGCTCTTCAGGATCTTCGCTGTCACTCTATGCCACCTGCTGATAATCGCGCGTCCTGATGATGCATGCTGTACAGGATCTCGGCAGCGGGGTATCCCGGGAAGGGCTTGGTGTCGGACTTGGTCACCATGCTGAACGCGCCGATGCAGAAGGACTATCGGGATTATAATAGATAAAGTCGGAAGAAAGAGTAAAGGTGTGCTTGGTCGATGCGTCGCGCGCGCGCGTTCCATTGCAAAGAGGAATGAGCTTCGTTGTGATTGAGTGAGGACGGGTTGCGGGGGTCTGCTGATGTCATCCAAAATTTGCTGCGATACATTTTTGATGAGTAATGCAGACTCTCAAGCGAGCCGGGATCTGAAACAGACGGGAGTTATAACTATACGCCTGCTAGGAAGAGCAAAACTGCAGCTCTACGTTGATCACGGTCTCAGTATATCAGTCGCTACCTTATGTGGGTAAGTGTTGGGGAGATGGGCAGCTAGTGGTGTACTGGGTTTGTCTTTTGCTAACTACGGGATGAATAGAACCATCGGCCCAAATGTCCCGGCCGTGTTCAACGTGATCCCAACACTTAGCTTCCACCTCTTCGTCATCCTTCGCTGCTGTCGCCTCCAGGCTCAACAGTGATCTCGTCCTCGCTCTCGTCCTCGCTCTAGTCCACGGCATCGTGCTCCTCCGCGTTCCACACAGCCTCCTCCTCGACCGTCTCGAGGCTCTTGTAGACTACAACCCGAGCGAATGTATTATCGGTCTTCCTGGTGTTGCAAGATTTGAGTTCTTCGGGGATTGCTAGCTTGTGCTCGATGGGGTATTGCAAGAGTTCTTCGGGGTGCGATAATGGCCGAATGTCTGATTGAGGCTTTGAAGAGGCTCGCGGTTCACTGTGGTGGCTCGAGACATCTCGATCGAACGCGCTTGGGTTCATTGTGCTGACTGCGGAGTTAGCGGTCAAGATGGCTTGGATCCGTTGCTACGGCTGCAGCACATTGATTTGAAGCTTCTTTGTTTGCCTCGACACCGGCTTTGCCAATTGCTTCCTCTGTCAGCTTGGCTCTTTATCGGTCTCAACTGTAACGCAATCAGCATCGCGTCACCACGACTCCATTTGATCAGAAAGAACAGCTCGCAAGACAATTCAGATAACAGACGCCACTAACAAACACCGCATCCAGCGGGTGTTGGCTACCCCCTCCAGATCGCCAGCATCGAGCAGACCGACCTCACCAACAATGGAGATGTACATGATTGTGTCCCTTGCAGCGTTCGGAGAACATTCTCGCCAGATCACCGGCCATTCCCCAAGCATTTGGCAACCCTAAAGCGTTTGTTGCGACGTGAAGTTAGACCTTTGATCATGTTTGTGGCCCAAGAGGCGRGGTCTCTRACGAAAGGTGACGTCCGAGTCGATGATTTCGTTGTTCAACTACTGRCAGACTCCGACTCTTGTACAACAACATGCCCACGTCAGGAACTACCGGAGCCCTCAACGGGAGAGATCTATGTGCGTCGAGGAAGACAAGAAGGGCGATGGAACGCTGTGGGGGT
>NW_024573977.1:0-2018 GCF_900044065.1 Fusarium mangiferae
AAATATAAAATTATTAATATTTAAAGAAATAAAAAATAAATTTATTTAAAAATATATTAATAATATTAAATATTTATCTATTTTTAAAGATAATTCTTAAAGTAAATAGTAAGCCTATTAATATTAATTAATTAAATAATAAAAATACTATTTTTACTTTAAAGTATAATATATCTTTTACTTTAAAAGATAGACTACTATATTATAAGTAAATTAATAAATATCTTTAACTTTATATTTTATATATTATAATTAATAAAATCCTAAAGATAATATATAATAATATTATTATTTTAATATAAAAAAAATAATAAAAAAGTTATTAAAATTATAAATTTATAATTTAATTATAAGAGTTTATAAATATATTTATAGCTATAAGATATATAACTTAAAATAAATAGATTATTAATAAAGAATTAAAAACTATAAAGTAATTTATCCTTTTATTATATTAATATATATAATTATAATTAACTTTACTACTAATTTTCTATTAATCCCTTTTATTAAAAGTCTATAGGCTATTATAAGATTTAATTTTTATAATTAACTTATAATAGTTATTTATATAATAAGTAAATAATATCTTTTTATACTTAAATACTTTATATATATTATTAAAAACTAAATAATTATATTATTAAAATAGCTATTTTTTATTAATTAAAGTATTCTTAAGGTAATTATCTTTAATTATAATAAAAAGTTTATTTTTTTATTTTAAAAAAAACTATAAAAAGTATTTAACTATAAGCTTATAATAACTACTATATATTATCCTAAAGTAGATAATCTATTTAAATAAAAAAATTAAATTATAGAAATTACTTTATATTTTTATTATATTAAGTATTCTCTTTTTAATTAATTATATATTTTTTTAGTACTTTAATAAAATCTTAATAAAGCTTATAATAAAAAAATTAAAATAAGTATATATAAATTTATTTATAGCTTTAAACCTATAAGTATTTTTAATATAATAATACTTATAGAAAATATTATAAATCCTTTTTATCTTTAAGAAGTTATTTATAAATAAGTATAATTAATAATAGATTTTATAGTAATAAAAGGGAAATATTGATATAATAAGAAATATTACTTTATTACCTTAAAGTAAAGAAATTAAATATATTTATAACTTTAAAATAGATATTATCTTTTTAATAAACCTTTTAAAAAGTAATTATAGTAAAAAATAAATCCTTTTTTTATTAACTAAATTATAAATAATTTAATTTATAAATTAAAGATTTTAAAGTAAGAAAAATATATTTAATAATTTTAATTAAATATCTTATTTTTACTTATATTAATTATTATATTAATAAGTAATTTAACTTTATAAAAGGTAAATTAGTTAATAAAAATTACTATAAAATTAACTTTATTATTAAATAGAAAATATAAAGATAAAAAAGAAATATTATATCTTTTAAAGGATTCTTTATATAATAAAAAGGCTAAAATTTTAAATATAATTAATAAATAAAAACTATTAATATAAATTAAGAATTAATAAAGTTATTTTATAAAAAGTATTTAAAATAATTTAATAATAAGTTATTATAAAAAAATAATTAAAAGAAATAAATTTGAATAAAACTTACTTAAATAAATTAATTAATTATAAAATTATATTATTTAAAGTTATTTAATAAAGCTAAAGATAGCTAAAAAGATCTTTTTAAGACTAACTATATAATATATAAAAATCTTAATTAGTAAAATAATAATTAATTTAGGCCTTAATATTAACCTAATAATATTATAGTCTATTTATAAATTAAACCTTTATATCTCTTTAAATATCTTTACTTTATAGCTAAATATAATTAAGTATTAATTATATATAATTTATTTATTTTAATAATATAATTATTATTTAAATTAAATAATATTAATATTACTTTTTAATAATTATAAAAGCCTTTTTCTTTTTAATTAAAAAATTAAAAAAGAATTTATTATATTTTTATTTAATATTATGAATTAACTTTTTAATTATAATT
>NW_024573977.1:6313-10552 GCF_900044065.1 Fusarium mangiferae
TAAATTAATATACCTTTATTATATATTAAATAAAAATATATAAAATTATAATATTAATTAAAGTATTTTTTAAAATAACTATAAAAAAGTAATAAAAATATATTATAGTATTATTATAAATATTAAATTTTGATAATTAAAATAAAAGCTTTATAAGGCTAACTTAAGGCTTATATTTATTTCTTTATTATTATAAAAAAATAATAAAAGTAACTTGAAAATAATTAAAAATAATATAATTTCTATAAAAAGGCCTATAGTTAAATAAAAGATAAGGCTAATATAGATTTAAAATTAAATATATTAAAAGGCTTTATAGGCCTTTATAAAAATCTTTAATAGGTAAAAATAAAAAGGATAGTACTTTTACTATAAAAGTTAATATTATAAGGCTTAAAATTACTATTTAAATTAACTTTAATATTTTTAATAAAAAAACTATTATATTTATAAATTAATTATAAATAATAAAGATATAAAAATTAAAAATAACAATTAAAAGTTAAAAAACTAATTACCTTTATTATATAGCTTTAATTTAATAATAACTTATAAATAAGATTTAGATATTTTAATAAACTATAAAAGTATTTATAATAAAGTCTTTAGTTAATTTAAAGTCTTAATAAACTTAATTAATAAAATTACCTTTAAGCTATAGTATTTTAAGTAACTTTAATTATTATAAATATATTATTTAATTAACTAAAGAGCTTTAAAAAGCCTAATTAATTCTATAAGTTCTTTATAACTTTACTCTTTTTTCTTTTATTTATTCTTTAAAGTTATATTAATAATTATAAAATTATTAATAAATTAAATAATTTTATTAATAAATTCTCTATTTTAATTATATTAAATTAAAATTATTAACTTTAATTATAATTAAAATAGTAAATATATTTAATATATAATTAATAGGTATTAATTAATTATATTTATAGCCTATTTTAATTAACTATAATTACTTTTAAAATATTTATAATAAATATTTAAAGCCTTAAAAAGGATTATATTTTATAAGGCTAAAGTTAAGATTAAAATTAAAATTAGTTAATTATTAATAATTAGTTAATATAGTTAATAAATAAATATAATAAATAAGTATATATAATAAAAATCCCTTACCTTATAATATTTCTATTTAATTAAATACTTCTTAACTGCTAAATATATCTTAATTATTAAATAAAGCTAGAATCCTTTTTATACTTTAAGCCCTTTAAAATAACCTAAAATTAAGCCTTTAATATACTGTAAATATATATAAGGTTAACCTTTAGAAGCTATATTGCTGCTAAGCTGGCATTTAATTATAATATAATACTATCTAAAAGTTAAAAAAACTATTTAATCTAAAGAAATAAATAATAATCTAATTTATTTTTAACCTAAATTTATAAGGATTTCCTTTATAATTATATTTTATAGAAAAAATAGTTAATTTCCTACTAACTAACTGTAATATATTATCTATTAGTAAATATTAAGCTTATAACTTTATAAAGTAATAATTAAAGCTAAAGATATATTTATTTTAAAGATATAACTATTAAAGAGCTAAATATAAAGATTTAACTATTATTTATAGCTAGTTTAGGCTTATATAAACTATAATTATAAAGTATAGTATTTAATTAAATAATATCTAGAACTTTAATAAGACTGGCTTTATAATAGGCCTTATTATAGCCAGAATAGCTATTATAGGTTTAAAAATATAAAAAAGGCTAAAATTAATATAATCTAGAAATTAAAAATAAATTACTATAATTTAAATAATTAATATAAAAGGTTAATTAATTATACTATTTATTATTAATATAAATTAATATTATCTTATTAATTAATATTAAAAATATAACCTTTTATTAAATTAAGTTATTATAATAAATTAAAATAGGTAAATAAATAATAAGTTAGGTCTTAAGTAGTTAAAGTACTTTAATTAATTTATAATTAAGTAATTAAATACTTAATATTATCTTTTAATTCTTAATAATTATAAAAGCTATTATTTAGCTAATTTTAAGAGATATTATAAAGAAAATAAGATTATTATACTTTATATATTTATTTATATATTTTATTTACTTTAGCCTCTTAATATTAAGTACTTTAAGCTACTAAAAAAGGCTTATAATTAAGAAATAAAGTATTTAATTAAATACTTTATAATTTATATTTTTAAGATTAAGTTCTTTTTTACCTTTTATATTATATTTAAAACTATCTTTATAAAAAGTAATATTTAAAGGGGTTTTAAAGGAATTAGGCTTATTTCTTTTAACCTAAAAATTATAATCTTAAAGCTTAATATATAGTTATAGACCTTAATACCTCTTAAAGAGGCTACTTAACTATTAATACTATAGGCTTTAAAGACCCTAAAGATAATTATTAAGACCTAATTTTAATTTAAATACTTTAATAATTAAATTAAATGCTATTATAGTAGCTCCTTAAAGTTAATATTAGGAGCCTTAAAGTCTCTTATAAAAAAAGTAATAGCTATAATATATAAAAATATACTATTAAAAGCTAAAATTTAAAATCTTTAAGATATAAATAAGATATTAAGCTGGCACTATAAGGCAAAAAGGATTAAACTATAGAAAGGGGGGACTATAATTATATATAAAGTATTATAAGTAATTAATTAAATAGATATTAATATATAAATAATAGCTAAATTATTAAGATATAGTAATTAAGGAAGGTTAAAGTAATTAAATAGTTAATATTATAGTATATATAGTAAAGGCAATTATAATATAAAGACTTATTAAATAGCTCTTAAGTTATTTAAAGAGGAGTTTAATAAGTAAAAGCTAGCCTTTTTAAACTGTAGTTTAAGCTTTTTAAGCTATAGGTTAAAAAGGTTAAGGAAGGTATTATATATATTTATCTATTATACTTACTTATTAATTATATTATAATTATTAAATAGATAATTAATTATTTAATTTAATTATCTTTAAATATAAGCTTTTTTACTATATAATTAAAAGCTTTTATTATAAAGGGTAGCTTAATAGATAGATATAAAGACTAAATACCTTAAATTTAATAAATCTATATTTTAATATATTAAGGATTAAATATAGCTTTTAGATTATTAATATTATTATACTTATAGATATAACTACTATTAATCTATAAGTAAATATTTTATAAGTAATATTTAAAGCTTATATATAATAGAATTACTTAAAAAGCTCTATTAAAGTTAATTATATAAAATAAGAAATTTTATATATAAACGAGAGTTTATATCTAAAAGTTAAAGCCTTTAATAAGTAAAAAAAAGCTATAATTATTTAAATAGAGTTTATTTAATTAAATATTTTTATTTTATAAAATAATAATTAATACTATAAAAGGTAATAAATAGTAATATTAATAGTAATTTTATTAAAGCTAACTGCCTTTATAATAATTTTATATAAAGGTTAAAGGTAAAATATAAAGGATTTATATAAAGTTATATCTTTAGTTTAAATTACTGCTTCTTTATTAATATTACTTTATTGACAGTTTTTAAATATAAGGTTAATTAGTTATATATTTAGGTATATATATTTAATTAGTAAATATTCATTTAGCTTTTCCTAACTAACTTATATAAATGTTAACCTAATTCCTTTAATTTTAACTTTAATAAAACCTTTAGTTTTACCTTATTATTACGCTATATTTATCTTTAATTTTATATAACCAGAAGGATATAATATATATATTTAGCATTAATAATTATATTATTAAGCCACTCTTTATATAAGGCTAAGTTATTTATTAATATAATTAAAAAAGCTGCCTTTTTTATATTAAGAGATAAGCCTTTCTAAATAGCCCTTTTTAGCTTTATTAACTTAAATAGCTTTTTAATAAGCTAAATTAAATAAACTTAATAACTTAAGCTAGCTTAATTTATATAATTAATTAAGGTAATTAAAATATAATTAAAAATAGCTATTTTAATTAAATTAAATAACTTTTTTAATAAAAGGTTCTTTATAATAGCTATAGCTATTATATAGATTTTATAGTAATTTTTACCTTTAGTTTAATTTAATATTAACTTAATTACTATATTAAAATTATAGTTAATTATATAATAGCCTTAGTTAGGTTTTAGGCTTTTATATATAGGTATTATATTAATAGCTATAATTAATATTAATAACTATAATTAATAATTAAATTAAAGAATATACTTTATAATAAACTTAATTTAAT
>NW_024574080.1:0-1530 GCF_900044065.1 Fusarium mangiferae
ATTCGCTGTCAAACAGCATGACCAGAACCTCCGCCATACTCAGACGATCCCTGACAGAAGCATGGTCTTGGTCCCCATGACCTCCTTGAGGACTGCATGCGCTTCGGAGGTATCTGGCTGAACAATGGTCTCAGCAAGAGCTTGAAGCTTGTGCGAAGCCTGGATCAGCGATGGCCCACCTGACGCTAACAGGCGTGAGCCAAGGGCCCCCAAAACCATGTTTGATACCTTTCGATTGGCACTTGACGGTCAGCAACTGTGAAGTTTGGGGGAAACGTACTAACATTAAGCTCTCAGCGGCATCCGAGTAGACGACTAGAATAAGCGGACAGCCTCTTGCTAAGTGTGTCCACCGTCGACTTGTCTGCATGCGCCTATTCAGCTGCTTTTTCGCATGAACCCGGTTTGCAACGAAACCCTGTGCCTCGAGAAACAGGTCCATGACAATTGCCGCGTTCCGGTACCCAGAGCGCGATCTGAACCGCCCTCTCTTTCTGTCCACAGCAATAGCCCTGCCAAACCGGGCAGTCATGTTTGTCAAAGCCACATGGACAAGTCGGCATAACTGAGGAGGCAAGTCTTGTCTAACCATTGTGTTTTCTATGAATTGAAAGGCTTTCAAAATGAATGCATTTGTGTCTGGGGTATCATTCGGTATGCTAGTCATTGTATGCAGCATCTTCCAGAACTCATAGACCTTCTCCACGTTATTGGCAAATACATGCAGGGCATCAGGGCGCATAACGCTGCGAGCCAATTGATCTATATCGGGTGCCTGCAATGTAACCGCGGTCATGGTCGAGGTCTGTTGTTATTGGGTAAGGTCTTTTCCCGACTCGAGTGTAAGACGCACGTTGTTATATAGGCAGCCGCGATTTGAAGTGCTAAATCTAACTCTTGTGAAATAAGAACTTAAAAGTAATTGGTTAAATTTCAATATCCCATCGCTAACGAATTAACATTTATATTGAATCCAGATGCTGCTGGCTGTAGTGTATCCCATACGCACCGCCGCAATGAATCAACCACAAACATCATACCCAGAGCAACCGCAGATACTGTCCACCACCATTGAAACCATGAGGAAAGAGCGGCGGAAGCGGACAAACATGTTTTCCAAGAGGCGAACTACACTTATAAAGAAAGTGAGGGAACTTCACAGGGAGTGTGACGATATCGACGTCTTCTTCATCGTTCGTGACAGGAGGAGTAATAAGATCTGGCAATATTCGAACGGGTATCGCCCACCAACAAGAACAGAAATGGTATGCAAAAGTTCGAGGGAGTCTACACAAAGTTGACCAGTGACAGCAATCAATATATCCCATTCCCGTGATTCTCGAACCCCGGGATGAGCAAATCCAACATCCTACAGTTATTCAGACGAGTTCGTTTCATCCATCGAACGAACGTCACTATCAGGCCAATTGTACATTGGACGCGGCGTTCCTGGGCTGAATGAGGAGCAGGGTTTAGGAGTGAGGCAATTGCTTGTTTTGTTTCCCATAGCCTAGATACAGTTAGTCAATG
>NW_024574097.1:0-1358 GCF_900044065.1 Fusarium mangiferae
TTCGACGACGGTGTCTCCGTAGTCTGGAGACCAGAGCGCATGGCCGATATCGCAAGCCGTGCTAACCAGAGAATGTAGCGAGAGCCAAAAGAATAGATTCATGTTTCATGAAAGATCAAGGATTCAAGGGCTACAGGTCACTCCTGACTATGAACTATATATTGAAGTGGACACGCTAAGCCAACCCACAGAGCGTCCACGACGTTTCTAGATATAGCAGCGAAATCAAATAACGCATCGGCCTCCACCAATCTTACATGGTCGAAATCCAAATGAAGTCGAATCAAGATATACTGTGCGCATCTTTATTTATCCAAGTTTAGACCAGATCTTTGCGATAGCCTATGCGTTTAAAGCTCTAGGTCAATGGGCGGTTTGACGGAGTAGCTCCTTGACAGATAAGCGGACTCCTTTTCAAGAAACAGACATGGGAACTATAAATTGTAGTCAGCCGAAAACAAAAAATCAGACTAGCATGGTAGAGAAGCCAACGTCTTACGGTTCAATTCACACTCATAGTTAGCGCTTTCTAATCTTCATGAACATGTTCCGTAGAAAGGAAGTGCGTGAAAAAATCGGCGTAAGAAATGTTCGGCGAAGATGAGCTTTGGAACAGCGCAACTACAGCCTTTAGTTGAATTACGGTCATGTTTCACGTTTTAAGCCATAAAGGGTAGTCGTATGGCAATGAACAAACACATACTAAATAGAAATAAAAGACATTAAAACTTGGGTCTCATAGCTTGTGAGAACCATAGCAAAATGACTCATCATTACATATTGCTGCCAGCGTATTTTAACAGGGGCGAGTTCACTCTGTGGTTGATGGTCTTGGTTTAAAATATTTCTCTATGTTACGATAAACTTATAGCCCACCGTGTCTCTCTATGTCAATTACAGGATTAATTGAGCATCATTGTTTGAGTATTTGGGGGCATGGGTATTCCTATTAGCCTGGTCAAGCATTGTTGAGCAGGCACTCAAGGAACTGGGCACGAAATCTCGCCCCACTTTCATGTCGAAGCGCTAGCCAATCGAGAGGGCCATTTCATCCAAGAAATTGCACATTAACGAATATTTTATGCATCTACCGGGGGCCCAGGCTCAACCAGGAGGACTGGCAGCTCTGCATATTTTGTGAAACCTTTAATATACGGAAGCTATGGTAATGAACTACCTTAAACAGTGAATTAATCAGGTCTTTGATTTCTACCCATCTGTTCCGTAGCGTAAGCCAGTGTGGTCGGTACATCCAGTCACCAACTTTCCGAGAGATATCGTAGGTCAGACAGAAAACGAAAGGACAAAGAGGCGAACAAAGGGGCAAATACATGCAAGAACCTTTTCTATGTAGAGGT
>NW_024573937.1:0-1543 GCF_900044065.1 Fusarium mangiferae
ATTATCTTTATTATTATTATTATATTTTTTATAAATTACTATAAATTATTATATTATTTTATTTCTTTATATATTTTATAAATATTATAATTTCTTTTATATTATTTAATATTTTTTAAGTAATTATAATTTTTTTTCTATTTAATAAATATATTTTTATTTATTTTTATTTTTTTTATATTTTTAATTATTAATATCTTTTTTATTTTATATTTTATTATTAATTTTTTACTTTTTTTTATAATATTAAAAGTAATTTAAGCCTTAATATTTATAGCCCTTAAGATAGAAATAAGTTTATTACTATTTATTTAATAAAATTTATATAATAAATATTATATATCTTTTAAAAGATATTAAATTTAATAATTAAAAGTAATAATATAGTCTTTATTCTATATTTAATTACTATTTAATTAAGTTTTTTATATAATTAATTTATTTTAAAGTTTTAAAAGTTAAGTTATTTTATAGTTTTAATTTTAAAGTATTTTATTAATTATTAATCTTTATTATATATTTTTTAATATTATTATTATATAAATATATAAACTATTTAAGTTACTTTAAGTCTATTTTTTTAATTAAGCTATATAAATTTTTTTCTTCTTTATTATTAGCCTAATAAGGCTATTAAGCTTTTAACTTTCTATTTAAAGGCTTAAATAATAAAGCCTTTATAATAATATTATAGTAAATTAATAATAACTAAATAGGCATAATAATATTATATTAATTAAAGCTTAAAAAGGCTAAATTTCTATATAAAGGGACTTTATAATAAACTTAAAGAGATCTTAAGGTTATATAGTAAAAGATTAATTAACTTTATTACTAAAGTATTATTATAATTATCCTTTTCTTTCTATTTAGCTATCTTTAATTAAAATAGTAATAGTATTAATTATAATTATTAATATATTTTTATTATTATATATTTCCTTATAATATTTAATTCTTTATATAGATCTATATAAAAGTAATAATATATATTTTAACTATTTTATATATAAAATCTATTATAAGTCTAAAAATAGCTTCATTATAATATCTTATAACTTTATATAATTTATACCTTTTAATTTATAATTAACCTTTTAATTTTTTAGGCTTTTATAAGGCTTTTAATTTCTTTTTAATTATAAATATTTATATTTTTTTTTTATTTTTTTTTTTATTTTATATAATATTTTTAATTTATATACTTTTCTTTTTATTTATATTTTTATTTTTTAGCCTTTTACCTTTTACTTTTTTATTAAATCTACCTTAATTCCTTTATAATAGTTAATAAAGAACTTATTTCTATCTTTTAAATACTTAATAAAATTAAAGAATTTAAAATAATTATACCTTTTAAGCCTTTTAATTATATTATAGGTTATAAAATTTATATATATTATATTTATATTTATTAAAATAACCTTTAGGTATTATTAATTAATAAGAATTTTAATAATTTATTTTATTTTTTTTAATTTAATTATTATATTTTTAGTAATTTTAATACTTTTTATTATATTAAATATAATTATAATAAAAA